>NC_064849.1:115590660-115878160 GCF_024139225.1 Suncus etruscus | reverse complement strand
AGAGAAAATACATAATTAATCCAGCCCACTTTCCCCCCACACCAGTCACTGTTATGGTTTCTAATTTAGTGCCAGACTCTAATAGGACAGAGGAAATTTCAATTTACTAAAGTCAAAATTTAGATAAAAGAAATTACCTAAAAAGGAGCCCGAGAAATAGCACAGTGGTAGGGCATAGTCTGGCACACAGCCGATCCAGGATGGCGGTGGTTCAAAATCCCATCATCCCATGTGGTCCCCTGTGTCTGCCAGGAGTAGCCCCTGAGTGCCATGGGGTGTGACCCAAAAACTAAAAAAAAAAAAAAAAAAAAAAAAAAAAATTTACCTGAAAAAAGTTTTTGGAAGAACCTTCCTCTCTTTAAACAGAAATCTTAGAAATCTTCATATAGAGCACTGTATTTTTGTAAAAAAGAAAAGTCAACACAAAAAGTTTCTACTAATAGATGTTTTTGTATCAGGTTGAAGTTATTCCTATAACTTTTTCTTCTTTTTTATTCCTATAACTATTTTTTATTTATGATATTAGATTTGAATAATAATGTTAAATGACCGTGACTCTAAATGTGTGCCGAGATACTGATGAAGACTCCTGGATTGGAGGATCGTATGGGATGCCAGGGGATTTGAACTGTGGACTATCCTGGCAAGGCAGACTCCTTACTTACTGCTTGCGCCATCGCTCCAGCCCTGGTTTCTACTTTCTTTATTTTAATTTAAATTATTTATGTAAAGAAAATGTATCATCTCATTTTTGAGGCTTCTCCCAGCTTGCTCCAGCCTGGGAATTTTTGATCATCTCTGGCATTCATCCCCTGAGGGCTTGCTTTGGCTGAGAGCACGTCTTCCTGGGCCAGAGACTATGGATTAAAGCTGGTTCTGCTGGGCTGCTTAAGCCCACCCCTTTAGGGGTCACAAGCGAAGCTGAGCAGCCGCACACTCCAGCTAGCTAATGAATACCACCACAACATGTAGAAAACCCACAATACAAGAGTGACAATGAGGAAACTACACAGACCAACATCAGGCATAGAGAATGAAGATGGCAACTCTGATGACACAACAACGGCCAACCACCTAGTCTTTCAGATATGGAGTTTAGAGAAGAAATAAGGAGGATGTTGAGAAGTGGGGGATATGGGTTGCAGGAAGGGAACGGGGGGTGGAGGGAGGACAAAAATTTGGTGATGGGAATTCCCATGATTCAATGATAATATGTACCTAAAAACACTACTCTGAAAGATATGTAAGCCAATATGGTCAAAATAAAAATTAAAAAAAAATTGGAAATCACACTACCTTAATAAAAAAATGGGAAACTACAAAAAATTAAACCCAAGCTATTCAAAAATGGTGAGATGTGAGATCTGAGTAAACATTAAGTCCTGGGAATCAAGACTGTCATTGCGATCCACCAGTCAGTAGCTGCGCTGGCGAACCTATGGCATGCTGTGCCAGCTGTGGCACGCGAAGGCCTTTGCAGCCAGCACACAGAAAGGTCACAATTAATAAATTTATAAAATTTATAAAGAGTTTTTAGGATACTAAAATCTTGTTATTAAGGTTTAATTGACGTGCTGGCACTTTGAGGAAATTCTTTGGTTTTGTGCGGCAGTTTGGGCACTTGTGCTTAAAAAGGGTTAGTCATCACTAGAGAGTAGCATGTTAAATAAAAGTTAAAATTTAGTTGGTGTATGTAAAATCATCAAAATCAAATCTAACTCTCAGCTCTTACATGTACAAAGACAGACAACCTCTGAAAATTGCAATCTTACCCTTTTATATATCCAGTATAGTTATTATGAAATAAACTTGAGTTCTCCTTATTCCTCAAAAAAATTATTAAAAAATAACTATACCATTGAAATAATCTCAGAAATGAATGACTGTAAAAATATGTAAAAAGACCAAAGTGGTACTCCTGTCAGTCCCCTCTTAGATCTTTATTTACAGTCAAATAAAAATCAATGTATATAACTGGAAAGATAAGAAAAGGTTGTTGTAAGCTAAGTCAGGTGATTGTATTAAGTGCAGTTAATTATGCCAAAGACTACTTATTAGGGGCAAATATGTAAATCTTCACACTTATTAACAGTTAACACTTTCCCAATAAATAGAAAATAGTTTCGTAGGCTTTTACCCGATAATTCTACCATCTTGTCTCAACTTTAAAACAACTGTCCAATTCTGTGCTACAGTTTGTTATTGAATAAATATATTGTTAGTTACAGAGTATGTTATAGTATTATAGCATTATACTTTATAATATAAGGATTAGAATGTGACCTTAATAAGTCTCACCAAAGATGCAAAAGATAAAACTCTGAAAAATATATTAAGTAAGGATTTTTATTTCAGGGAGAATTTAGGGTGGAAAGAGAGATTGGAATATAAACCCCAGATAGTAAGAAGCCATCACATTTGAGTGGTATAGTCTATAGACGTTTCTCCAACTTTTCTAGGTTACATAGAAGCATACTTTACATATAAAACTCGGCCAAACCTAACATTATTCTATAATTATGTGATAGATGGAGTTACTCAGTGAGTCAGAGAAACATCAATAACAAGTTTCAGCAACAGTCCTAGGATCTCTTTTGTTTGTTGTTCTTGGGGGAGTGTCACACTTGACAATGCTCAGGGGTTACTCTTGGCTCTATGCTCAGATTTACTCCTGCAGGACTGTTATGGGTATGCTAGGGATTTGAATACAGATCAGCCGCATGCAAAGTAAACACCCTGCCCTCTGTGTTATCACTCTGGCTCCTACTACCTAAGATTTTAAACAGTTCTCTACACCTTTCATCTTTCAAGGAACTTACCATGAAAAACTATTGACACAAATAGATAATGAATTTGCTATCATGACATGTGAACTTGTATCTGGAAGTATTCTTATAAGCTGGGTGTTGTCATGACCTGGCCACAAAACCCAACCAGGTAGACCACACAGCTTCAAATAGAAGGTAGTGAATTTCAAATTGAGGTTAAGTAGTTGTTGAAAGTCTAAAGTTATACAAGTTACCTGGTCATCGCTAACACCTTGCATCCTCTAAGAGTCCCAGTATCAATGTATGTCACCCAAAATCAATGCTAAGTTAAAACCAGGATCCCAACAATCCCTGAGAATTGTGACTTAATATTTATCACTAGCACATAATTGGATAATTGGGGGGTAGGGATATAAAGTATGTTTTGTTTGGGTTTTGGGGTTTATTTGAGTTTTGTTGTTTTGTTTTTGTTTTGGGTCACATCTGGCAGTGCTCAGGGCTAGCTCCTAAAATAGTTCAGGCAGTTTTAGGGTACCATATTCAGTGCCAGGGATCAAATTCAGTCGGTCTCATGTAAGGCAAGCACCCTACCTTGTGTCTAGGTATATAATTGTTAATGCATAAATGGCTACAGAACCTTGGATTTTTTTTTTTACTTAAAATCAATAGTCTCTGGAGAAATAATACAGGAGTTAAAACACCATTTATACAGCTTACTCTAGTTAGTTCTCCAGAACTTCCTGGTCCCTTGAACATCACAAGTTGTAGCCTAGACAAGCCCTGGCTCAGCAGGCCCAAGAACATTATATCCTTAGGTCCTCACATTGGAACTTCCATCCTCGAAGGCCAAAAATATTTGAGACAGCCTCTGGCCCCACCCAAGGCCTCCTGAGCACTATTTGGGAGATTAAAAAAAACCTAAGTAAATAAAAATCACAGGAAGCATTTCATGAGAAGTTAGCACTGAGCCAGGTTTACAGACAACTACAGGATTGGTGAAACACTCGTATTCTGCCACAGGAACTGTCAGAGTGAAAGTAGAGGGGGGGAAAAATCCTAGTAGTCACATTTTCATTAGCACATGACTTTTCCTCTTTGCCTTTGAGATAAGAATCTACATTAATCTCAAGGCAGGGACTAAAGAGAAAATTAAATTAAGGATGAGGACAGGATAAGTTGGGTTTTCATGTTGATATAAAAAAATAGTTTCACGCAACTGCATTCCCAAAGCTCCCACAGTACAGGAGACTTAATATCACACAAATCTATTATATAGATATAATTATAGCCTTCTTTCTCAGACTCCTGGGTATTTTCTCCAGAGAGAAAGAAGTAAGGACTAAGAGTAAAGGACCACATTGAGGTCCAACACATAGATTTAAATTTTCAAAAGCAAATGAGTCTGCTTCCACAGTTGAGTGCCTATTTTACCAAAAACAACAACCCTAGACCCTGAAAAAAGTGATTGGAGGAAGTGGCAAAGACTGCAAGAAGCATCTTTTTATGAGATATGCCCTATAATAAAAGGTATATATGAATTTGTGGTTCCCTACCAATAATTGAATACTGCTGTGACTTCCTACCAGAGAACTCATATGACAGTGAAAAACATAAGTTTTTAGACCAACACTAAAGGCCACAATGCCACTAAGTTGGAAAGATATTGTGCTGTCCTCCAGAATGCAGTATATGTGCTGAACTTATAAGCTAGAAATGGTGCTTTTTCTCGCACTGACAGAATATATTGGTCTTGTGAGAACAACAGCACAAACTAGATGTTGGGATACTATTTTCTCATCAAGGCTAATTTTCTACCTGTAATTACAAGTACCCCCCCCTACATTTATAGTTTAAATTGGGAATTACCAACATTTTTGTAGTAAAAATAATTTTTACACTTTACAGGGCCTAACATCTCTGCTCCAAACACTCAACTCTGCCATGAGTGCAGAATGTTGTTTATGAAAGCAAGCAGAGATAATATGTTAAATAATAAAAGAAAATGAAACACTACTGTGGCCTATTTAAGGTTCTATTATAAAAAGGGTTGACAAAATGTATTTGGTCTCTATGCCATAGTTTTCTAAACCATAGTTTCCACTCAAAAATACTTCTTTGATTAAAAATAAATGTGATTTTATTTAGCTAGGGTCTATATCTATCACATGATCAATTTTAACTCCTCTTAACAGAGAAAAAAAACTGGCTAAAAGGAAATTACTGTTGGCTTGAATGTCTGATACTGACAATCAAGGGGGAAATATGTTTTCTGCTTTATAATGCAGATAAAAATAAAATCAGATCCAGCCATGGAGAGGAAGATAGTTTTAGTACAACTGTGTTCAAGGATAAAAATAAGCACAGATGGGACTAGAGAGATAGCGCTGGAGGTAAGATGCTGCCAATCTTGTTCTGTTGTGACAAAGTGAACCTTCCTGACAAATGAAAAAAAACATTCAGGAGAAGGGTGGTAGAAAAAAGAACGGTTTTATTTTAGGTCACTGGGCTCAGCTGGGTTCACATGAAAAAGCATGAGTAATCTTTTGTCACCCCATTTTTGGTGGTTTAGGCTATATCTAATGATACTAGGGGTTACTCCTAGCTCTGCACATCCTGGTGGTGTTCGCGAGGACATATGGGATACCAGAAATCCAGGTTGGCCACATGCAAAAGCAAGCACCTTACCTTTTGTACTATAGCTCTGGAAGCTTTTATAGTCTGCTCTTATCGCTGGAAAGAGGAATGTACCAGGGCCAGGGATTACACATAACAGAGTAATGATAATAATCAACATGCCATAGTGAGACAAACACATAAAGTTAGTAAATACAGGAATTGTATAGGTCTGTAAGGTACATGGACTTGATACAGACCCCCCCTGATTGTAAATAATGATTGGAGGGAGACATAACCAGAATTTCATTCACATTGTTGCAGAACCTGATCATCTGCAGTTCGACAGTAATCTGTTCCCTTCCTAGCAGTTAAACACTGTCTTTTCAGAGGCATTTTTCCACTTAAAGATTTCTATTTGCCATTTTCTATTTTCTATTTTGCCATTTTCCTACACAGTTGAAATTCCCAGTACACTGAGTCAGGAAAGGCCCCTGAACTGGCCCCCAAGTCCCAATAAATTAAATGAATAAATTAATTTAGTGATTAATTAATTTAATAAATTCCTTTATCAAAATAATAAATACTACAAAATTATTCAGAGCTACTTTAATTTCTTTAGTAGAACAATAAGGTTTTGTTATTAAAGACTGATTTCTCCAGGGCACTAAGCAAAGAAACATAACCAACTAAGGTGCTTCAACAAGGATAGCTTTGAGAGATGAAGAAATAAATTCCAGATTAAGAGTGCTAAATTTTACTAGTATTAAAACAAAAAAACATCTTCCTGATTGGTTGGAAATATTTAGTAACAATACATCTAACAAATCTTATATTCAAAATATATGGGAAGCTCAAGAAAGCCTCAACAAGAACATAACAACATCAAAAATGGGCAGTGCATCTATATAGACACTGAATCAAAGAAGACATACAGATGCCTAAAAGCACATAAAAATGCTCATTATCATTTTTATCTGCATATTAAGGAAATGGCATATCAAAATAACAATGAGAAGCCACTTCACATCTATGAGAATGGCCTAAGTCAAAACATGCCAGTGTTGCAGGTATAAAGACAGAGACACCCTGGTACTTGCACGCTGCAGAAACACTGAAACTTAACCAGCACAAAGGCATAAACTCTTGGACACAAAAGAGCCTTCTTCACTGGAGTCAGGAAACCATTGAAATGTATGAATTTCAGGTCTGGTGCAAGAGGTTCTTCCAGAAGACAGGCGGCATGAACCCCCTAGAGGAGAGGCTCCAGCACTGCAACAAAGGCAGAACAAGTATCAACTGCTCCAAATCACCCTTGCAAAGGACTGGGGATAAAGAACAGTTTGAAAAAAATGTATATAAACTAACTTAGCAGAGGAAGAGCACACAACATTTACTCATCATACCTAACATGCTACCCTCCTCTCTTGAGATATGTACTTTCATACTTTAAAACCCTTTTAAAGTATGTACCTGTCCACACACCCAGTCTTGGGATATGTACTGGCTCTCTCCATTCTGGAGAAGCCTGTATTTTTTCTCTTGGGCACATATCTTTATCTATCTCTCTCACTCCCCCAATAGACTTGTTTGGCTTCATTATTCTCTTCCTAAATTTTTTTTCTTAGTGAGGAAAGGTGATAGAACTGTAGGATTGGATAAGATTTAGATCTGACTTTTTCTTTCCTCTAAAATAGTTACTCCTCACTCCAACCTGAGTCTATGGCTTTCTGAGAAATCAGTTAGCAGGGAACATCTCAACACAGTGCAGAACAATGGGCTTCAGGCACAGCAGTGCTGGCATGATGCAAGTGTTGATGATGTTCCAGAGGCTCATTGCAGACTCTTATCAATCCTAGGTTTCCCATGCATTTTCCAGGTGACAGAGATAGATGAGTATGAGCCAGTAGATTTTCTTTTCAAGTCTACCTTTCCCCTCCATACTACACATAAGTCACCCAGAGAACCCTACTCCTCTGCTTGTGAGGGGGTTGAGTCTATCTAAATATTGATAGATTTGTGGAGAAATAAGAACCCTCAAACACCACTAGTGCTGATGTAAATTAGTCCAGTCTCTATGAAAAAAATCGTTTAAAGAACTTTAAAACTCGCAACAGAAAAACACTAATTTAAAAATATATGCATGTAGGGACAAGAGAGATAGACTAGAAGTCAGGACATTTGCCTTCCACGAGGCTGACCCAGGTTTGCCCTTTTGCACCATATGGTCTGCCAAGAACTGCCAGGATGATCCCTGAGCACAGAGCCAGGAACAAGCCCTAAGCATAGCCCAGTGTGGCATCCCAAAATAAAACACACACACACACACACACACACACACACAATGCATGCTTACATCCAAAACATGGAGACAACTGAAGTATACAAAACAAATAAAGAAAACATGCATAATAAAGCACTATCCACCCACAAGAAAAATGAAGCCTTGTGTACCAGGGAGATAGTAAATGGAAGAGGGATTCAGTATGTTTCTCTTGATAATCATAATTTGGATCATTATGATTAACATATTCTGTGCTAAGAAAATTAAGAAGACCAGACAGAAGGCATTGTGTCTGTCCTCATCAATTGCAATGGATAAAAGTATAGACATAAGTACATAAGAAATATTTGGTTAGTTCCACTGAGGAATCAGGGGTTACCCCTAGCTCTACATACACTCAGGGATTACTTCTGGTGAAACTGAAGGGACCATTTGGGATGCTGGGGGTGGGGTTTGAACCTGGGTCAGCCACTTACAAATAAGGTGCCCTGCCTGCTGTGCTATGGCTCCAGTTTTTTAAATTTTAAATGAAGACAAATACTTAATGATGTTACAGTAAGTACATAAAGTTTTTAAGCATCACATCCAAGAATATTCAAAGCTAGGAGAGCTTTATGATTGGAGCAGAACTGAAGAGTTGCCTCTTTGTTATGTCAGAGTGCTTGATGTTACTAAACTACCCAAGGCCTCCTGAGAGTCATGATCAAGGTAATGCTAAGAACTACTGAAATGTGGGCTGCAGAGATAGCATGGAGGTAAAGTGTTTGCCTTGAATGCAGAAGGATGGTGGTTTGAAATCCCGGCATCCTGTTTGGACCCCTGAGCCTGCCAGGAGCGATTTCTGAGCATAGAGCCAGGAGTAACCCCCTGAGAGATGCCGGTGTGACCCAAAAAACAACAAAAAATATATGATTATTTTTAGAAGGAGATTGAATGGAAGACTTATTTGTGACAGGTTTTAAGTGACCCATCAGTAAGTTAGTGTCCAAAACTTCTGAACAAGAATTAGTCTTAGGTAATTTTCTAGATAGAAGTGAGCTACACTTTGAAAACATAATTCTTTTCATTCTAGACATTGAAGCTAACATCTTTAATAGTAAAAAAAAAATTAATGGTAAAAAATGGGATGGGGTAATTACCAGGTAATAATCTGAAGTTGTTTATATGTGAAGGAAACACTGTGGAGAGCAAGATTTATTATTAACAAAGACTAGCCCAGAGGTGAAATTGATCATGAAATTCAAGATACTTTTCCAAGGAAAGTACAAATGACTAGAGGGAGCAGAATAGAGAAATTCTCAACAAACCAAAGGGAAATCAAAAAGGTAAAAGCATATGACTACTGGTTAGTGTCATCCAGAAAAGGGTATCCATGCCAGTTAATGGCATGCTCACAAGTAATTGGCTCTGTGGGTAGTGTAATGCTGACTGTTTACATCTTTGGGCTAACCTGAGAGGAGTTGATAAAGGTCCTCATGTCTATGTGAAGCTACAGTATCATACAGCATCAACTGCTTCATCTCTAGTATCTTGATCAGTAGAATGTATTTGCCAGGGTTTTCAAAAAAAGATTTAAAGGAAGGGGAGAATGACAGTGGCATGAGGGTAATATGCTCACGTGGCTTTCCTGGGCAGATGGATAGAATTTCAGTTGAAAGTGAACATTTGCTTGGAACGTTTAAAGCATCAACCACTCACATCAGTGAAGTTCTGTTCTCTTTGAAAATACAGTGTGAGAAATTTTTGACATTTGAAATTTTTATTTCCAGTCCCAGCAATATTAAGGCTTGGAGCTTTAGAAAGGAAACATGTGCTTTGAAATGTGATGAAATCCCAGGCTATTTCAAGATATATGCTTAATTCACTTAATATGATTCTAACACAATTTAACAGTGCAGATAATCAAATGGTTTTAACCACTTCCAAAAGAAAATCTGTAACATTTCCATTAGTTTTGTTAAATTCTCCTTTATTATAATATTAACTCAGTAATTTATGGACAAATTCATTTTTTTAATGAGCACAGCATAATTAACTATGAGTTACTTCAAGAAATATTTTGATTGGGCCACATTCAGTGGTGTGCAGGTCCTAGCTCTGAACTCAGGAATCACTCCTGGCATTCTCAGGGAACAAGAGGGGTGCCAGGGATTAATCCCAGGAACATTAAATCAAGGCAAGAATGTTTAATGGTGAAAGGAATATAGGATGTTTCTAGAAAATAATAATTTTCCATTTAAAAAAATTGGAGGGAGAAAAAATGGATGGTACCCAGTCCATTTGGTGGAAATAAAAAATGATCAGACATGAACACAAAATCCAAAGTCAACAATAACAGAAATGATACCCAATCTACATCAAGCTGTACCTGGCGGGAACAACTGCCCTAGCATTATGGGGAGGGGGCAGTAGAAGAGGGGGAAGAGGGATGCATGCTGGGAACAGGAGTAGAGGGAGGACAACACTGGTGGTGGGAATGTCCCTTATTCATTACTACTATGTGCCTTAAATATTACTGTGAAAGATTTGTAATTCATTTTGCCCACAATAAAAATAATGCAAGTCTGAACAAAGAAACTCTAATCCACTGTTGGCTCAATCCCTGTAGAAAACAGTATGGAGAGTTCTAAATAAAATTAGAATTGAGCTGCCAGATAACCCAACAATTTCACATGGGCATCTTCCTCCAGGGAAAAAAATGTATTAAAAATATGAACATCATATTCATTGCACTTAAAACAATAGCTAATATATAAAATTCAATTTATGAGATGCGTGAAACAATGAAATGCAGCTTACAAGGGAATGATGAAATCATAGAATTTGCTACAATATGGTTGGAACTAGAAAATATGTGAGTAAAGTAAACCAGGAAATGAAGGACAAACAGAAGATGACCTCACTTACCTGTGTAAAACTAGGTGAAGAAATGTAATGTAGTAAAGAGAGGATGCCGAGATTAAATTTGAGTAGGGGGGGGAAGAGGACAGAGAGAAGGAAAGAAATCAAAACAGAAGGAGGATGATAAAGGGAAGTTAAGGGGGGAACATAGGTTAAGGTCTCTTATATGCCTGTGATGTGGGGAGAGTGGTTATAGCTACATATCCAAGAGTACAGACTCAACAAACTGAAAAGATGAGATCTAAGCTACAACCACTAAACTTTGAAATGTTTCATGACAAGGTAGCAGCCTGTTGGGGTGGTATTGGGGAGAAAGAACAAGCATAGAAATACCAGTGGAAGTAAAATGGCACTGGTGGTGGAATTGGTGAAATATTGAGTGCCTACAACTCAAATATTGATAATTTTGTATATTTATTAATTATACTAATTGTTCACTAATTAAACTTTTAAAATTTTTAGTGCAAGTTTAGTAAAGCTAAGAAATAATTCAACCTTTGTGGTCAGAGTGACAGTACAGTAAATGGGGCATTTGCCTAGCACACATTTGACTCAGGCTTGTTCCCAGACATCCAAATGGCCCCTTGAGCCCCACTAAGAGTAAGCCCTGAGCACAGCCCAGTATGGCACAACAAAAACAAAGTATTATTCAACCTCCTTTTTATTAGACTTGAATTGGAATGATAATGCATACTAAAAACTTTAAACTGAAAAGGAAAATCAATTCTGAAGTTATATAAAGTAAATCTACACCAAAAAATCTCTTGAATTTTCTGTAAAAGTTCTCAACCCAGGTCAACATTATCATTTCCATTTGAAAAATACAAACAATTTTAAAACCAATTTAGTCTCTACTTCTAGATGTATTATGGAACTTTCCTTTTTTTTGGGGGGGGGCCACACCCAGTGACGCTCAGAGGTTACTCCTGGCTATGTGCTCAGAAGTCGCTCCTGGCTTGGGGGACCATATGGGAAACCGGGGGATCGAACCGTGGTCCATCCAAGGCTAGTGCAGGCAAGGCAGGCACCTTACCTCTAGCGCCACCCAGCCCCCCGGTCCCCGCCACTTTCCATTTTTTATGTTAGCTGAGCTTATATTTGATAATCTCATCACAATACTTTCTTAGAAATTTCTGGCAGATGCACATTGCATCTCTCAGATATGGGTACTTATATGCATCTACCAATTACTTAAGTTTCATATACTAAGAGATATCTCATATTCTTGACTGAAATAATAAAAAATAGAAAATAATAATGAAGTTGGCTTCTGGTGGCACTTCTACTTTACCTTATCAGTGATACATAAATGTTCTCGAGCTCCTGGAGGGTCCAGAGTCCCAACTCAGAATCTCACACATATTGGGCTTGTGTTCTACCATTTTGAGTCATATACTTGACCCCCAATCATTTTATATCTTTTAACCAGTTGATATTGTAAGAGGATATAGATGAAGGAAAGGGGAGAAACTTATGGCAAAAAATTTATAACTGTTTGCTTCTTTCCTTTTGTTCTTCTATTTTCAGGATAGCAATATTCCTGAAACAGTGCTCCTATGAAAAACAATGCCTGCTGGACAGGCTATCTTTCTGACCTTTCTTTACCAGCTCTTTTCTTTCTTGATAGACACTCCTCCCATTTAAATAATATTCTCTAACTTTTCAATGCTTTTTTCACAATTGCTACCTAAGAAACCACTCACTCCCATAATCCCCATTCTTATTCATTGTATTTTCCCTCCTTTTGAAGATAAAGCACTACTTGGTAGTTCATTGGTGAATTATAAAATTCTACTTGCTGACTACCCACTTAGGTGGTTTTAGATTAAAAGTCTGAATTTCAAAATATTACTTAAACCATAAAAAATACTTTTTAGTCTTAAGTTAGCTTTATGATTATGCTGAAAAAACTCTTTGTGCTCAAAGGTGTCATTTCTAAAATTTGTTGTGTTGCATGTAATCACCAGAACTGGTCTGCTCTTGCTAGTCATTATCAATTCTTTTTATTCTAGAAAATAGCAATTGTCATATTATAAAACAGGTCATAGTACTTCAAAGGAACTTTAAGCTCATTATAAGAAATGCAATTTGTAAAACTGCTTCATTTTATAGCAGATCAAAAGAGTTGTATATATTCCTCACAGATATACAGGTATTTAGCCATTATTGACCACCTAATTATTACTAAGGGTATATAAAGGGCTATTTTGTTCTATATATTGTTATTTAACTGACATAATGCCTGGTGCTAAAGGTAACTGGTTGAGAAATACACAGCAATTACCTTTGGTTAAGAATATAGACTTTTAGGCCAGAACAACGGCACAGTGGTAGGGTGTTTTCCTTGCACATGGCTAACCCAGACGGACCTCGGTTTGATGCCTTATGCTTTTTTTTTTTTTTTTTTTTTTTTTGCATCCCATATGGTTCCCGCAAGCAAGAATTTGAGCGCATAGTCAGAATTAACCCCTGAGAGTCACGGGGGGTAGCCCAAAATCAAAAAAAAAAAATCTAAAATTTTGCTTATATATGGGTAGACATGAGAGCATTATGCTGAGTGAAATGAGTCAATGAGTCAGAGGGAGTGAATCAACATAAAATAATCTCACTCATCTGTGTGGATATAAAAAAAAATAAAAGGCAGCTTGGGGATGATATCAGAGACAATAGAAATGAGGATTAGGAGGATCAGTCTATGATGGAGAGTGTAGTTAGAGAAGAGTCTAATACAAAAGGAATATTTATGGCACCCCTTTATTTGCAGTAGTACAAACCACAATATCAAAAGAGAGAGAGAGAGAGAATGATATAAAATGCCCCCAGAGGGCAGCAGGGGGTGGGGAGAAAGCAGGGTGAGAGGAAAACTGTTGACATTGGTGGTGGGAGATTTATTATACATTGTATGACTGTAACTCAATCATGAACTTTATCTGTGGGGGAAAAAAAACTGTATTATGAACAACCTTGGAACAATAGTGTTTAAATTAAAAAATATATTAAGAAAAAATCTGAAATTTCATTTCAGGCCAGAAATGCAGTGGTTAAGGCATTTTTCTTTCATTTAGTAGACCCCTATCAGACCCTGGCACCACTAGGAATAAGCCTTGAGCACTATTGGTGGGGTGGAGCGATAATACAACAGTAGGCATTTGCCTTCACATGGCCTACCTGGGACCGATTAGGAGTTGATCCTTGGAATCCCATATGGTCCCCCGAGCCTGCCAGGAAAGATTTCTGAGATCAAAGCCAGGAGTAACTCCTTCACGCTACCGGGTGTGGCCCCAAAACAAACAAACAAACAAACAAACCTTGAACACTGTTGGGTGTGGCCCAAAACCCCATCCCTACTCCTCCTCCAAAAAGAAAGTAACCTCACAAACTTTTTTTAATATCTTTATTTAAACACCATGATTACAAATATGTAGTTGGGTTTCAGTCATGTAAAGAACTTGTTTCTGGAGTTGACAGTGCTCAGTTTTACCAAATTCTTATGTTCCTGTTTCTTCCATTGCATTCGTCCTGATCCTAGAGATGAAAAGTTCATATAGTGAGGGACATTCACAACTTAAAAGAATGTCTTTGATGTTTGGATCATACATAGCTGTACTCAGGGACTACTCCTGGATCTGCAGTCAGGGATCACTCCTGGTAGGCTCAGGAAACACTAATGGGGTGCCAGAGATTGAACCCCTGTTTGCCACATGCAAGAAAATTAATTTACCTGCTGTACTATCTCTTCTGCCCCAGGAATTTTATTTTGAAATATTCAATGCCAAGACATCCTCTCACAGGAAAAGGTATCTTGGATTCTTACAGGTGAGCTTTCTCTGGGATGGTTAACAGTTATTGTTGCCTTCTGACAAAAAGCTGTTTCTCCTTTATTGCCCAATATCATCCAGTATCTCCTCCACTGTCTGTTCCACAGCTACAGCACACATAAAATGCTTCCCAAAAGACTTTATGCAAGGTGACAAGACATGATTAGGGGGTGACAAGACATGATTCATCACAGAGAGATGCTATAATTAAATAATCATTTCCCAATTTAGACAAAATCTTCAGTAGCCAAAAGCCTGGAAAGCTTGTGGGGTTCTTTGCACGGTGGCCTGCCTACCTGACATACAGTTACAGAACAGAGGTTTCTTTACAAAAAATAAATAAATAAAAGGCAAAAAAACACTGTGACAATGGAATTACTCAAAATCTAAATTTAAAAACATGAGGCCACCATATGTGTTACTAGAAATGAGGAAAAGTTAGTCTAGAAAGGAAGAAAGCACCCAAGAACAGTGGGGTTGAGGCTATAATTTCAAGGAAACAAGAGGTAATTATGAGATAAAGGGGACATATTAGTTTTCTATCATCATTGTAAAACAAAGCTACCACAATTTTGTGACTTCAACCAATGCCAGGGCATACCTAAGCTTTGAGGGGGGCTCAGCTCACCAGATGTATCCTCAGATTTTCCTGGTGGGTAGAACTAATTTAACCCCCATGGGGTTCTTCAAAAGGCCCGCTGTGGATGCCTTTTTCCCCTGCGTAGATGGTTGAGGAATTTCCAAAGAGATGCCTGGCATTACATTTTCAGCCAGTATTTGACTATCTCTCCTTTGTATAGATCAGGCAAAATAATGGCCTCTATCAAAAAAATTTGGTTCAGAAATTCCAGCACCAAAGTTTATTTGAGAACCCCCTTTTCTGGATATAGCCAGCCCTATAAGCAAAGACCATTTTTCTCTCTTTTTCCAATATGTCTTTGCAACTGTAGTTTCTGGTAATCAAGGCATAACCAGAATGCAGATCCTGACTATTGACCCTCCTTTAAAAAAAAAGGAAACTCATTTTTGGGGATTTGGCTCCTCCCTTCACTTAACCTCACAGAGGTCCTCAAACTTTTTAAACAGGGGGCCAGTTCACTGTCCCTCAGACCATTGGAGGGTCTGACTATAGTAAAAACAAAACTTATGAACGAATTCTTATGCACACTGCATATATCTTATTTTGCAATGAAGAAACAAAACAGATACAAATACAATATGTGGCCTGCAGGCCATAGTTTGAGGACCACTGCATCTAAAACAATAGAGTCCAGTTCAGTAAAGATCAAGTTTCTAGATATTTTCTACTTCCTCCTAATCCTTATTTTGCATTTGAAGTGAGCTTGCAAGGAGTTCCCTTGAGTGTAACCTTCCTCTTGTAACTTAGAATTTTTACAGGCACAGCCATAGCTTAGGTATTGTTACTGTTGTACTATGCTTTGTGATTATAATTATTTTTTACCTCTGGCTAAATTTACCCCGCTCAAAAAATTAAACTTGCTTCACTCCTGCCAGAAACGTGTTGACCCCACATACTCTGTGTGGTTTCATTTATGTCATATTTCATATTCGACCACTCGTGTTCCCGCTTTCCTCTCATGAAGTGCTATGACCCACAAGAGTTGCTGAGACGCAACATGTCTGCAGCAAATCAAGATCAATTTTATTCCTTAAAGTCATAGAGTCAGGAATTTAAGATGGGTAGGGACAGAGCTGGGTTCTTTGTAGAGTCTTTAGAGATAAAAGATTCTCTTGCATTTTTCAGACTCAACCACAGTTTCTCAGCTTTTTCAAACACAAAATCCAATAACATCACAAGCTTTGCTTTAGTCCTCAAATATTTGTCTCTCTTGTTTTCTTTTCTTTTTCTTTTTTCTTTTCGTGTGTGTGTGTGTGTGTGTGTGTGTGTGTGTGTGTGTGTGTGTGTGTGTGTGTGTTGGGGCCACATCCAGGGATATTTAGAGGTTACTCCTGAATCTGCAGTCAGGAATTATTCCTGAAATATATGAGAGACTATATGAGATGCTTGGGATTGATCTAGGTAGACTGCATGGAAGGTCAATGCCCTACCCACTATTTCTCTAGCCTCTCCTTCTTCCCTTCTTTATTTATAAAAGCCTACAAATCATAGGGGAGTGGAGAAATATTAGAGAGAAAGATATTTGCCTTATATGCAGCCGACTTGAATTCATTCCCAGGTACCCTATATGGTCCACTGATACCTCCAGGAGTAATCCTTAAATACAAACCCAGCAGTAAGCACTGAGCACCACCACTGGATATGGCCAAATAAGTCACATCACAACAATGGATATAAAATTAACATATACAATAACTGTCATCTCAATAGCTCAATAATATCACATCCAAAAGTTCTCTTTGCTATATAATTCACAAGGTTACAGATCTGAAAGATTAGAGGCAGGACTTTCTTGCTGGGGAAGCATAATTCTGTCACCTAATAGGGTGCTGATTCTTCTCTTGAAGAAGTCTCAAGCTCTGTGAGAATTGTATAGGGCTTGAGAAACAGACCAGAAGCTCAAATGTGAAAAGCAGAACACATTAGTCCTTCTTTCAACCCCAGAGTGAAGGACTCATGCTAAATGCTTGCTCACTATATGCACTGTCTAGATATGTAAACTAACCAGACCTGAGGTTCCTCATCCATAAGACAGACCTAATCATAGAACCTAGGGTTACTAGCTGATTCGATGAAATCACATGACTACAAGTACATAGCTCTGTGTCAGGTCCACAACAACTGTAAAATAAAAATAATTTATTAATGACTGTTACAAATATGTGCAGAGTGAACAGAAACCAGCAAAAAAAGAGCAAATAAACATTAGTATCACGTGCATCTTCAAACAGTCATGCTATATATATTTTAGACAGATCTTTAACTCTTTAAATGATCAGGAGGCAATGGAGAGAGAGAGAGAGAGAAGGGATGGAACAAAAGCTATTAACCCCTCCTTTGCCCCCAGGATGAGGGGCCCCTGCTCCTATTTGCTGGTGTCAGTGCTTTAGAAGACCTCAAAAAATCCTCCAAGACACATGGCTTTTTTTTTTCCCTTTTCAGTTTTATAAGAGAAACTGATGAAACTTTGGCAGATGATGGGATTTAGGGAAATAAAAGGAGGAAGAATCACCAGGCTGGTGTCTCTGGGGACTAGGAGTCTTGCATTGGGAATGGTGCCTAGATGGCAGGAGAGAAAGACAGGAGACCTGCCTTGTTTTTATTGAATGTTAAAACAAGTTGCCTATTAGGTGTGGGAAGGTAGACAAATCTCCCCAAATATGCACATATTGTTTTCTTCTCTTCTACTCCAGTGGTGAGGAACATTTTCAGAAGTATATAAAACAACTTGAAAACTCCAAGGTGAAAAGGAAATTTCTAGATGAAAGTAAAATAAGCCCTTCCCAACCCCCAAGGAGTTCAGCTCATTTATAGTTCTCAACCTGAGTGCAGACAACCTATTAACAATATAGCAGTCACAGTCATGGATTCAGCATCTACTGGACACCAGCAGGGCCACACACTATACCTTAGATCTTGGGAAACAGGGCAAGTCCCCAAACAAGCATCCACTTTTAGCCTTCATTCCAAGGAATACAAAGTAAAGATCCTAAGCAGAAACAGAGCAAGTTTGGGATATAATTTGTCTTACACTATTTAAATATGTAGACATATTGTATGTGCACCTTCATTATAATTTCATTTGGATGTGGAAACGTTAGATTCAGCCTAAAGGCAGTATCTCTTCCTATCATCACTAAAATTTTCCTAAAAAAGATGTTAATGAATCAGATTGGTAAAAAAAAAAATTCCCTTCAAATTCACAGAGGGGGCCACCTCATCAAAAACAAGAGAATCGAACAGAGATACCCAAGTGAGCAATAAATAGCATCCAAATAAAGTGTCTGCATTCCTAGAAGTATTACAGTCAAATGTAAAATATATTTGTTTGTACATCATTTTGCTGAATTATATATGAAGACAAGAGAAAGAAGATTCAGAATTCCAACCACATGCTCTATGGTAAAGGAAATTAGATTTACACTCTACACATGCATCCTCTTTCCAAAAAAAAAAAAAAAAGTGGTGGTCTGGGTCATTTCAGAAAGTATTTAAGAAGAAAAGGATCTGACAAAAGCCTTGAAATGCCTTCCAAGGGATTTTCTCAGGATCTCTCTGCTGCTGCAGTCTAGAGTCCCTGCCAATTTTGGAGCTTGTGACCATCAACAGGGAGGCTGACCACCCACAACTTACTGTCATCTCCCCTGACAGCTTCAGCATAGTCTCACTTAAGAAAAATTGCCGCACAGAATGATCTTCTAAGGAATTAACTGAAGGAAGAAAAAAAAAAAAAGATGGCAGTGCTAACCATAAAATACCACATAAGGAGGCCTGAGTGATAGTCCAGCAGGTATCATGCTTGCCTTGCACACAGCCAATGCCAGAACTAATTCCTGAACACAGTATCTCTGGGTGTGACCCAAAACAAAAAAGGAAGGAAGGAAGGAAGGAAGGAAGGAAGGAAGGAAGGAAGGAAGGAAGGAAGGAAGGAAGGAAGGAAGGAAGGAAGGAAGGAAGGAAGGAAGGGAGGGAGGGAGGGAGGGAGGGAGGGAGGGAGGGAGGGAGGGAGGGAGGAAGTGAAGGGAGGGAGGGAGGAAGGAAGTGAAGGGAGAGGGAAGGGAAGGAAGGGAAGGGAAGGAAGGTGAAGGAAGGAAGGGAAGGAAGGAAGGAAGGAAGGAAGGAAGGAAGGGAGGGAGGGAAGGGAAGGAAGGAAGGAGGGAGGGAGGGTGGGAGAGGGAGGGAGGGTGGGAAGGAAGGAGGGTGGGAGAGAAAGGAAGGGAGAGAAAGATAGAAAGAAATAGAGAAAGAAAATATGAAAGAAAGAGAAAGATATGAAGAAAGAGAAAGAAAGAAAGAAAGAATGAAAGAAAGAAAGAAAAGAACGAAAAGAAAGAAAAACAGAAAGAAAAAGAAAGAAAGAAGGAAGGAAGGAAGGAAGGAAGGGATGAAGGAAGGAAGAAGGGAAAGGAAGGAAGGAAGGAAGGAAGGAAGGAAAGAAGAAAGATGAAAGAAAGAAAAGAAAGAAAGAAAGAAAGAAAGAAAGAAAGAAAGAAAGAAAGAAAGAAAGAAAGAAAGAAAGAAAGAAAAGAAAGAAAGAAAGAAAGAAAGAAAGAAAGAAGAAAGAAGAAAGAAAGAAAGAAAAGAAAGAAAGGAAAGAAAGAAAGAAAGAAAGAAAGAAAAGAAGAAAGAAAGAAGGAAGGAAGAAAGAGAGAGAGAGAGAGAGAGAGAGAGAGAGAGAGAGAGAGAGAGAGAGAGAGAGAAGAAAGAACCATGTTAACAGGAAACCTCCAAATATTTTGCCAAGAAAGTTAATAACAGCTGAACATTTGCCCTTCGCAGAGCAGGATGCAGATTGAGGGGCAGCTACAGTCCAGGTACTAGACAATATCTGAATTTCCCTTCCCAGCATGCTAGGCTCTAGGGACATGTCCGGACTTTCTCTCTGAACTTTCCCTGGCCTCTCCTTTGAGCCTCATGTCCAGCGCCCCTCTCTCTCCTCTATTGTCCATCCCCAGATTCACCCCCCAAACCTACAAAATAAACACATTGACACCTCTGCTATGATCAAATGTCTAACTGATCCACGTGGCATATCACAGAAAAGGAATAGCTCTCAGGAACAAAGAAATAACATGAAAGCTCAAGCTTTTAAAAAGGAAAAAAACCAATCCCATACAAGAACTGGTTTTAAAGCAATCAGAGCAAACATTCCACTTCCCCTTAAAGCCCCCAGGCTCTTCTAAAAGGTCAAGAGAACACAGACAAGGTAGTATAGTCTTCTTTCCTAAACAATGTCATCTTTGTAAGCTTAATATTAGGTTTTCTGAAGTGCTCTGTAAAATCCTGTTTCCCAACTCTTAGCTTCAAGAATGCAATAAGGAAAGCTCCGGGTGTAGGCTTTTCATTTGCACTGTAACAGAATAAAAAGAATGATCTCCGCCATCAGCCAGGCTCTGGTTTAGTGGAGGGGGATGAAGGATGGCAGGAGTCAATGGTTATCAACTACTTCACTTAATAATAAGGTTGTATTTCTCCTCTGTGAGGTCTCTCTGAGGCTGCAGAGCCCTCCTAACCCCAACTCCCACATCTAATGAGCTGGATTGCACAATGAAAGATTTTTTTTCCAGAACAATTTCCATTTCTCTGGCTTAACTAAAAACTTGCTCAGAAGAAAAACCATTCATCCCTAGCCCATCCCTAGCCCATAACCCTATTTCAGAGCCTTTTCAGGTTCAATGCACTCTGAGTTTGTCATTTACAATGATTGAAATTATGAGAGCTTGCTCCCTCCTGAAAAATGGATCATTTGTTTTGTTTTGTTTTGTTTTGTTTTTATGTATAGAGTCTGGCATGAGCAAAGATGAATGCTACAAGACGTGTACTGAAAAGTACATGATTCAGAGTAAGAACAATCTGAATTAAAATTCTTACTCTACCTTACTTCTTGCAAGTATTATGCTGCATGGCAAATGGAAATACCTCATGATATCAATGCATGAGAAGAGCATTAGATAATATAATTACCTAGATTTAAAAAAATGCTGTGTTCTGGAAAGATTTCAATATATTAAGGAAAAACACGTTAAGAAAATTGGGTACTTTCGGGCCCGGAGAGATAGCACAGCGGCGTTTGCCTTGCAAGCAGCCGATCCAGGACCTAAGGTGGTTGGTTCGAATCCTGGTGTGCCATATGGTCCCCCGTGCCTGCCAGGAGCTATTTCTGAGCAGACAGCCAGGAGTCACCCCTGAGCACTGCCGGGTGTGGCCCAAAAACCAAAAAAGAAAAAAGAAAAGAAAATTGGGTACTTTCAAGTAATGGTAGAACAAAGTCCTACGAATAATGCTCCTCCACTAAAGCACAACCAGAAATAAATAACAAATACAGGAAACTCTCAGAAACTCACAGCCAGAGAAACATGCACCCATATATCTGGTACACACAAGAGTGAGATCAGAGAAGGATCTGCAGTGTGACAGACAACAGTCACCATTACTGTTGTTAAATCTGAACCTGACAGGGCTGGAAAGATAGCATGGAAGTAAGGCATTTGCCTTGAATGCAGTACAGTAGTTCGAATCTCGACATTCCATATGGTCCCCCCGAGCCTTCCAGGAGCGATTTCTGAGCCTGGAGCCAGGAGTTACCCATGAGTAAACATCAGTAAACTTCTAGACATGAGTAAAAACTATGCTTCTGGTAGAAACTGATTCCTGAAACAAAAACAAGCAAAAAGGCAAGCATAAAGTCCTGACATTTTAACCAAGCTTCAATTGGTCCAGCTGAATTTCCTTCCTCTACTTTAGGAAATTGTATATATCAGAGATCTCCTCACAGTTCAAAGGGAAAAAAATCTAATACAGATTTTTGTCACTGATAAGGGTCAGGAATGCCCACGGAGTTGACAGACAGTACAAAACTTTCCCATTGGGCTATTTTCATACCACTCCCTTATAGCTGTATATACTGTGGTTTTCAATCTCATTACCATCCTCCTCCCCACCATAGCCATGTAAACAGATACAAAGAAATCTAACACTAAAGCCACAGCACCACCTGCAGGAAGACTAAAATAACTAATCCAGATTCATGCAGAAGGAATAATCTAAATGTCCATTGACAGATGACTAGATAAAGAGGTCACAGTGAATATATATACATACATATATATACTACACTACATACATTTTTTAAGGGAGGAGCCAGAAAAATTGTACCATAGGCAAGTCACTAAAATCGCATGCAGCAGGCCTAGGTTTAATTCCAAGTACCACATATGGTCCTTCAATCCCTGCCAGAGTCAGGAATAAGTCCTGAGAAACACTGGTCTGACCCAAAATAATTAAAATAAAATATAATATAATTGTTGTTTGGAATTTAATAGGTGAATTGATTATACTAAGTGACATAGAAAGGAAATGCAAGAGTTACCTATTGATTTCACTCAGATGAAATATGAATAACTAAATTAAAAGCAAATAAGTGGGTTTTAAAAAGCTAACTCCTTTACATGGTAACAATTATGGTGATTATCTGAGGAAAAGAGGAAGGTGGATGGTAAATATGGGTAGAAAGGTCTTTTGTGGGATGGGATGCAATAGAATGGCATAGCATTGAATCTTTGGTGGAAGATAATATGCTAGGTGATAGATAGATAGATAGATAGATAGATAGATAGATAGATAGATAGATAGATAGATAGATAGATAGATAGATAGATAGGTAGATAGATAGATAGATAGATAGATAGATAGATAGATAGATAGATAGATAGATAGATAGATAGATAGATAGATAGATAGATAGATAGAGATAAAACTATAGTTCAATAATTTTATTATAGTGTAAGCCTCCATAGCCTGTAGCTAATGCATTCAGGAGATATTTGGGATGACCCCCAAGCACCAAGTGAAAAATAGTTCTGGACATTAATAGATGTGGCCCAAAAACAAAAAGTAAGAAAAGGAAGAAAGAGAGAAAAAGAAGAAAGGAAAGAAGAGAGAAAAGAAGAATGGAAGGAAGGAAGGAAAGAAGGAAGGGAGGGAGGAAGGAAGGAAGGAAGGAAGGAAGGAAGGAAGGAAGGAAGGAAGGAAGGAAGGAAGGAAGGAAGGAAGGAAGGAAGGAAGGGAGGGAGGGAGGGAGGGAGGGAGGGAGGGAGGGAGGGAGGGAGGAAGGAAGGAAGGAAGGAAGGAAGGAAGGAAGGAAGGAAGGAAGGAAGGAAGGAAGGAAGGAAGGAAGGAAGGAAGGAAGGGAGGAAGGGAGGGAGAAAGGAAGGAAGGAAGGGAGGGAGGGAGGGAGAAAGAAAGGAAGGGAGGGAGGGAGGGAGGGAGGAAGGAAGAGAGGGAGGGAGAAAGGAAGGAAGGGAGGGAGGGAGAAAGGAAGGAAGGAAGGGAGGGAGGAAGGAAGGGAGGGAGGGGGAAGGGAGGAAGGAAGGAAGGAAGGAAGGAAGGAAGGAAGGAAGGAAGGAAGGAAGGGAGGGAGGGAGGGAGGAAGGGAGGGAGGTGAAGGAAGGGAGGGAGGGAGGGAGGGAGGGAGAAAGGAAGGAAGGGAGGGAGGGAGGAAGGAAGGGAGGAAGGAAGGAAGGGAGGGAGGAAGGGAGGGAGGGAGGAAGGAACCCATAAAAGACAAGTTTACACCATCAAAAGCATTTTTTCTTTCTTTTTTTGTATGTCTCTAAATTAGAAATTATCTAATTATTTTTAATAATTTCTTTATTTAAGCACCATGATTACAAACATGTTCATAATTGGGTTTCAGCTATAAATTGCACACACACACACCCTCATCAGTGCAACTTTCCTGCCACCATCTAAACTGACTACAGAAGACATTTAATGCTTGGGGGCACAGTGGCAGGGTGTTTGCCTTGCACGTGGCCAACCCAAGATGAACCTGGATTTAATCCCTGGCATCCCATATGGTCCCCCGAGACTGCCAAGAGCAATTTCTGAGCACAGAGCCTGGAGTTACCTCTGAGCACCACGGGGTGGTACTCAAACCACCTCCCAAGAAAAGAGATTCAATGCTGATAAACAGAAACTTCTGAGAATATAAAAATTTAATTGAAATAATCTGCATTCAGTAATGAAGAGTTCATATTTGGAAAACTAGGAAGGGAATTTGAAGAAAGAAGTAGGATTGAATTAATGCATCTGGCAAAGTGATGCATTGAAGGAGAAAATGCAAGAAAAGTGCTATCTAAAGAAATGAAGGGAAGAAAGTGTACAAGGAGCACTAGTAAATGACTTGCTCTAGATGTGCATTGTGAATTTCCTAAGAAATCATCAGTAGCTTCCAACCTACTGACTCATGTGGATTCTTGGGGGATTTGATAAAAAAACAAAACAAAAAAAAAAAAACTTAGTTCTACCTCTTTGAGGACTCTAAATAAGTCAAGGAGGGGGCAACTGAACTTCATGTTGCATCCTAGAATTCCTTTACTAAAACAAAAAACAAAACTTACCGTTGATATAAATGTTTTCCAAAATACTGATTCATTATCAATGTCACCTTAAAATAAAAGAATCCAAAAATCAAGAAGTTTTGAGTACATCATAGATTGTAACAAGTGATTTCTTTTTTCTTACCTTCTCCTAAATTTCTCTTATAAGTATAGGAGAATGAGTGATATTGTCTCATATGTTCAAAAGGATGAAAAGGAAGACTGAAATCAAAAATAGCCTTAAGTCTTTAGTCATGGTCAGAGCCAGTAGTTGCCTTTTGTCAGCTAGAGCTGTTGGCTCCATCCCTGACTGTTCACATTGCCAACACATCCCTATCACTCAACCATTGTTCTTTCACTTCAGTTCACAAACACTGTTTAGTACCTATTCCCTCAGTGCCATGGTAACTCCAAACTAAATCAAGGACTCTTTTGTACTGATGGAAATTATGAGTTAGATAGATATAACAGTTATGAAAATAACTCGGATATTATACTGTGTTAAGCTCCCAAAGTAAGAGAAAAGGAAAGTGACTCTCAAAAAAAAAAGTAAAACACAAAGGGTCTGTAAAGAAAGTGGCATTAAGGATGAATGCTGTGAATGGGCCCACATTTGATGGACAGATTTTAGAGGAAATAGGACATTCTAATATATCTCATGATGAAATTATTCTATTATCTATTTTTTTTTTGTTTTGGGGTCACACCCGGTAGTGCTCAAGGGTTACTCCTGGCTCTATGCTCAGAAATTGCTCCTGGCAGGCTTGGGGGACCATATGAAATGCCAGGATTTGAATCATTGTCCTTCTTCATGCGAGGCAAATGCCTTACCTCCATGCTATCTCTCCAGCCCCTCCATTATCTATTTTTAAGCAATAATAACAAAACTGCCTCTGCAGCCAGAGTCTGAACAGGCATTGCATGATTTTTTATGTGTTTTGTCTTGTTTTGTACCACTGTACACCACTGTACCCAGTGGTGCTCAGGAGTACTTCTGGTTCTATGGTCATGGATAACTTCTGGAATTGCTCAGGGAATATATGTAGTGCCAAATATAAAATTTATATTTTGTTAAGCTAACATACCTCTTAGAATTTTCAGCTCTGACTCTCTTTCCTTACCTAAAGATCCAAAGATAGAATGGAAGTGATATATCTCAAGACTCCCTAGACTGCAGCACACCTCTGGGGCCATTTAGCATTTCTAGCAGTTTTCCCTTATCTTTCCATTATTCTATCTTTCCTTTACTCTCTCTTCATTATTATCTTAAAACTTGGCCTTTCCAAAAGAATGGAACATAGCAAAGTGAAAACATGAATTTCAAAGTCAGAAATATCCCTGTTAGAACCCAGATTTACTACCCACAGCAATTCAACAAAATATGCAGTATAATGGTAATATATAATCACAGAATAGAAGCTGTAACATGTTGACTCTTGGACAATCTGGAGTTGTGATCCAGAGCCAGAAACAGTGTTCCCTTTTGTGCCTGAAAATTATTATATTGCAAAAATGTCTTTCATAGCAAAGTCTAGAGCTGATCCCATGACAGTATACTCCAAGGACGGAGAAACCCCATATTTCTTAGGCCAAGTGAATTCCTTTTCGAATGACCCCAATATTTACTGTGCCAGGGCAGGAGGGGAAAAAACAAAAATACAAAAAGCACAAAACCTTGGTTATTTTATATATATATCTATATATATATTTTTTTACCTTCATTTATTATTGTTATTATTATTTTTATTTACCTATCTATTTTGGTCGATTTCTCTGTTTGGGTGTGATTATTGAAATCGTTGTCCCCAATTATACTTATTTTTTCTCTTCTTTTCTTTCGTTATGTGCTATGCCATGTTTCTTATTTCAAGACCATGGCGTGTTTTTGCTTTGTTTGTTTTTTTTGTTTGTTTGTTTGTTTTGCTTTGTTTTTCGTCTGTTTTTTGTGGTGCTTATCGATATAGCTGGAGTCCTCACTGGATAATTGACACTTTTTTTTGGTACTGGTGGAGTGTTTCACCTTCTTTCTCTCCTTCATCTCCCAAATCGATGATGAGAGCCTCTAGAAGGATTCCACCCATTTTTGGAGTATTAGACTCTTACCCCAGTTTATTTATCTTCTCTTTTTCAGGCAAAACCACGCAACTTGAACTAGCTAGTCCTGCCTACAGTTAGAGGGGAAGATAAGGGAGGCATCAAGACCAAACAGGTGCAAGACTACTAAGTAGTGGGTTGGATACAGAGGGGACCACATATTCTAGCCGCCCTGGGGGTGAGGGAAGAGGAAATGGGAGGTAGGACAAAAACGAAGGGGTAGGGAGGACAATTTGGTGATGGGAATCCCCCCTGATTTTATGTAAATATGTACCTAAAATGTTATTGTCAACAATATGTAAGACACTATGATCAAAATAAAAATTATATTAAAAAAATGTCTTTCATTACATGACTGAAACCCAAATACAATCATGTATGTAATAAAGTTGGTTAAATAAAAAAAAAAAAAGAAAGAAAGAAACAGTGTTCCTTGTCTTTGGCTTCAGCAACTGCTCATGACTTACTTCTAGAAGCATTTCGTTTTCTCTCTTCATGTCACTTGATCAATGGTAGATGGAGTCAGTGCACACTAGTAGTAAACTACTAGTTTTCTAAATTTTTTCTAAATACATAGTATATCCTAAAAGTTAATCCTCTCTCTAACAGCTCATCTATTTCAGCTCTGCATGATACTCACACTATAAAATTTATGAGGATCACATCAGTGTTGACCACAATGGACAGAACTGTTCAAATCAGCTTTGTGATTCAGATTCAGATTCCATATTTGCAAAAAAGGTCAAACAGGATTTTGAACTCCACAGCTTTGTGCAGGGGCCATGTTAATCTTCCCTGTATCATTCCAATTTTAGTATATGTGCTGCCAAAGCAAGCACTGAACTCCACATCTTAAGGGGAAACCACCAATTAGTGCAGGTAGCACACCTTGAGGCCTACAATTTAATTTTGGCAGAAACTTGCAAATGTAAAGTGTTTGTTGTTGTTATTGTTACTCCTGGCTCCACGCTCAGAAATTGCTCCTGGCAGGCATGGGGGACCATATGGGATGCCAGGATTTGAACCAATGACTTTTTGCATGAAAGGCAACACCTTACCTCCATGCTATCTCTCCAGCCCCTCAAATGTAAAAATTTTAATGAGTATTCATATCTAAAATCAGAAGCCAGCAACATGCCACACCCCAGCTTCTTCTAGAGAAGCATATCCTTTGATCTGTGCAAAAACCAAGATCACTAATTATAGAAGAATGACTTTGACAACCTCAACTGAGCAGAATCTTTCCTGGGACCATTAAGAAAGACCCTACTAGGCTTCAGCCTAGGATTTGTAAAAAAAAAAAAAAAAAAAAAAAAAAAAACAAGATCTCTAATTCCAGAAACTGAGCAGAACTTATGGAACCATAGGTAAAGACTCTATTCTATCTAGGCTTCATCCTAGGATCTGTGCAAAAACCAAGATCACTAATTACAGAAGACCAACTTCAACAACTGTGATGGAGCAGAACTTCTGGAACCATAAAGAAAGACTCTAACCTAGACTTTGGCTTAGGATCTGTGCAAATACCAAGACCTCCAATTACAGAGGAATAATTTTGATAACCACAAGTGAGCAGAACATTTTCTGTCACCATAAAAAGGCTTTGGGGCGTGACAATAAGCATGTCTGGAGCCTGTAATTGTTCCCATGACATTATGCTTCAAGCGGGGTGAAACCCTGTATTTCTGAGGCCAAGGGGATTCCCTTTCTAATTTCCCACCAATATAACTGTGCCTATGCAAAAAAAAAAAAAAAAAACCTTGCCGCACCAGCCCTCTTTTTATCTTTTCTGTCTCTTTTTTTTTTCTTTCTTGTTTTTTGTTGCTGTTATGCTTTTTGTCATTGCTTGTTTGGGTTTGTTTTTTTGTTTTTGTTTTCATTTTTGTTTTTTTAGGTTTTTTCATTTCACTTTTCCCTTTCTTCTTTTAAATTGATATTGATAGCTCCTAGATGGTCTCCTCTCAGCTTTCCTTTTTATTTTTTTTAATCCCAACAGAAACACAGAACTTAAATCATCTTGTTCTGCCTTATAAATTGGGGAATGTGGGTAGGAAGGAATGTGGGTGGTACCGGGAGCCAAAGGATGCATGAATATTGAGTGGAAATAAAGAGTGATCAGACCTAAATACTAAACCCAAAGTCAATGACAACAGAACCAAGATATCCAATCTACAATAAGTTATAATCAAAAGGAACATGTTACATTAGCAGTCTAGGGGCACAGAGGGGAGGTATGGGATGCATGCTGGGAACAAGGTAGAGGGAAGACAATACTGGTGGTGGGAATGGCCCTAATTCACTGTCACTATGTACCTTAAATATAACTGTGAAAGGCTTGTAACTCACATTGGTCACAATAAAAATTTAATTAAAGAAAAAGAAGCATATTATTTCTTGCCTTTCACCACTAGTGACTGATAAGCAATGTCAAGAAGGCTTTAGAGATAATTTATAACACGAAAGGAATCTGAACCCAAATTAGGTATTTCCAAGTCTTGTCTTTTAAGCTTATGCCTTGATGTTGAAGAGCCTGAGATTTTCTCTGACACAAATGAAGACAGCAAATATAAAGTGATTGCCTAAATTCTCAAAATGGATATTGATAACATGTGCTCTGCCTTTTGTACTGTATTAAAATCCGTGTTAATCAGACTCATCCTTTCAGATGTGTCCAGCTAGTCATAAGAAAACAAAACATGAATCCAAGTGACAGAAAAAAACAGTCTTTGGTAATATATCTTGGAGAACTCCCAAGACTAATTCCAAGGCTTTGCTTATTTTGACCAGAGCTGTAGGTTAGCAATTGTCGCTTCAGCCATTGTACTCTATACAGATTCCAAAAACAACAAAGCAAAAATTCAGGGCAAAGCAAATTTTTTCACTCACTCCTCAGTGAAAAATAAACAACATGGTATCATAATAAGAATGAGTGTTTCTGGAGATTTTTGATTATTTTGGATCTATGGTCTGAAGTCTTTACATTCCACAGAAAGGCTCACTTAGACTAATTTGGTGTGACAGAACCATATACAGGGAAACCTAGCAAGAAAATTATCTGGCTCCTTGACTTACTTCAAATATGCAGATCATTTATTCTTTTTCCCCAAGTTACCTCCCAGAAGAATCCCTGAGCAAAGAGCCAGTAACTCCTGCATACCATTGGACATGTTCCCTACCAAAAAATCAACAACAACAAAAAAAATCCTTAGCAGCATGAAAAATTATGTATTCAAATGGTTTCTTTCCTGAGCCAATGCATTGCTATTCCACAAGCCCTCTTCATCCCTCAAATAGGCTCTTATCAGTCTTCTTAGAGGTCACATCTTATTTCTCCCTAGTATAATGTACCTTTCACCATTTTTTAATTAAATTAAGTTTGGATTATATTATAAAACTACACAGAACCTTTCCTGGACCACCAACAGGAATTCCTAACAACCATTCAAGGCACAATACCATGACTCCAATCCCTTTTTCCAACCCTGTTTCCCTCTGCCTCTAAATAGATGCTTCCACCAAAGTATGTACTGTTCAAAGTTTGATACACCCCTAAAAAGTCTTGTTTCCATGTCTTGGTAACACTTATTGTTCAGAGTCCTACCCTAAATCTGTGTTCATAGTGATAGTACAGTAGGTAGAACATTTGCTTCTCATGTAGCTGACCTTGCTTCAATCCTGGCACCCCATATTATCCCCTGACCACTGCCAGAAGTAATCCCTGAGCACAGAGTCTGAGTACTGACTTACTTTTTATACCCCCCCTAACAAAAATAAATAAATAAATAAAAGTAAAATCATTCTATATCACTAAAACCTAGGCATGACTCTAAGAAATAATCTATCCACTGATACCTTAATCTAGTCTTTTATTGTCTTTAAATCATGCTGATTGGGGCTGAAGAGATAGTACAGTGGTTAATTCACAGTATTTGCATAAATAATTGCACACAGCCAACCTATGTTTAATCCCTGGCACACTTTATGGTTCCCTGAGCTCCACCAGGAGTGATTCCTCATTGTAGAGTCAGGAGTAAACTCTGAGCACTACCGGGTATGGACCACTCTAGAAAATAAAATAAAAATTTTGAATTGTGCTAACAATACATTTTTCTATGTGACTATTTGTCATACATTTGGCAAAGACAACTACAAAGAAATGATAAATGAAATACTATCTATATAGTTTTGAGCTGCCATTTTAGACCTAATAAGTTGTTATCATGCCCCCCTAAATAAAAATACTGAAATGATCAGTACCTCAAAATCTGACCTTATTTATAAAATAAGGTCATTAAAAAGGTACTTAAGCTAAAATGAAGTCATTAGGGTGGATGCTAATCCAATGTCTTTGGTGATCTTATAAAAAAGATGAATTTTGAGCACAAAGAGAGAAACACAAAAGAATAAGGGGAAAGGCAGCCATGTGATGGCTATAAACCAATAAATAGTAAGGAGTTCCAGAAAATATAAGAATCCATCAGAAGCAAAGAAGAATTCTGCCCTAGAATTGTCAAACTTTGAGTTTGGAGTTCTAGCTTCCAGAGATAATAAATTGTTCTAGTGTTGAGTTGCCCAATGTTTTAAACTTCATTATAGCAGCTTCAGAAAACTAACAAATATATCTCTTCTTGTATTCTTTTCTTAGGCCTTATAATTACTTTTTGCCTCATTTTTCTTAACATTTTTCTCTTCCTTACTTTATCTAATCTAATCAGAGACAGGCTACCTCTGGTGTTTCATATTCTTCACATTAGTTTTAAAATAACTCTTTAGTGTATGTTGATGTTTTAAAAAAATTGCAAGAGTTGTCTCCAATGTCATTATGAAATACAAGTAAGTTACCACCTTCACATTCTAATGTAGACACTGTAAAATCACCCCACATGCTGCATCTCCAACCCCAAGTGAGCATGTCTAATGCAGGGTCATTGCATGAAATAATCCAGACCAGGCTGAGGGTGAAACACAGGTATTCTGGCAATCTTCTACCCCATATCAAGAGCAAGTTGCCTGTCAGGGGCTGGAGTGGTGGCACAAGTAGTAGGGCATTTGCCTTGCAGAGCTAACCTAGGATAGACTGTGGTTCAATTCCTCAGCATCCCATACGGACCCCCAAGCCAGGAGCAATTTCTGAGCACATAGCCAGGTACTCCTGAACATCACCAGGTGTGGCCCCAAAACGAAAACAAACAAACAAACAAAAAGCAAGTTTCCTTCCAGAAAGGTCTTTTTTTTTTTTTTTTTGAGTACAGAGATCACCCTCAAGTGGGGGGAATTAAGGACAGGCTATTCTGAGCTAGTCCCTCCCAGGTTTACATGTAAGACAATTTCTGTTTTGGGGTAAAATCAAGTTGTAAACAAATAGATACAAAGAAATTAAGGATGATCTTTGGTTTTGTTGGTTTGTTTGTTTTTGTTTTTGTTTTTGGGCCACACCCAGTGTTGCTCAGGGGTTACTCCTGGTTGTCTGCTCAGAAATAGCTCCTGGCAGGCACGGGGGACCATATGGGACACAGGGATTCGAACCAACCACCTTTGGTCCTGGATCGGCTGCTTGCAGGGCAAACGCCGCTGTGCTATCTCTCCTGGCCCATGATCTTTGTTTTGAGTAAAATAAGGGATAATCTAACAGACACCACTAGCCCTCAATGGGAAGGTAACCACAATATCCTAAATTACCTTTTGAGAGTGAGAATCATCTCACCAGGTCACCTGCACTTGCATTATAATGGGAAGAATCAAAAGGATCTTCTTAAGGCCTATAATTTCAAGACCCCTCAGGAGACTCCATCCACAATGAGTCTTGCTCTAAGCCATGCACATTAAGGATCCTTCTCCAAGCTCACCACAGAGTGGTGAGTGCGGTTAGAGAAATAACTAAGCTGAGAACTATCATAACAATGTCAGTGAGTGAGGGATATAGAAAGCCTGTCTCGAATACAGGCATGAGTGGGGGAGGGAGGAGATGGGGACATGGTGATTGGAAGGTTGCACTGGTGAATGGGGGGGGGTGTTCTTTTTACGACTGAAACCCAACTACAATCATGTTTGGAATCTCGGTGTTTATATATGATATTATTTAAAAAAAAAAAAGGATCCTTCTCCAGGGATCCCCTTCAAAATCATTAATGGCCCTGGATAACTCAAATACAAAGCCAATGCTCTTACATTTTTTAGTTTGACAAATATATGCATTGAATGACCACTATGGGCAAAATACAAAACTAGATACTAATAGAGGAATGGTAAGAAGATGTTTAAAGAGACAGTTTTTCATGGAAAGTTACTTACAATGAATGAAAGACACCTGCAATACTGCAAGGGTTTCAGAAGAAATGCTAGTATAAAAGAAGTCCTTCACTGTAGCAGAGATGTTTTTAAATCTGAAGAAACTATATAGGGTTGACAGAAAAATGCTGCCTACATCTTGTGGATATGTTCAATCACATGGCCTAAGGGGCTTTGGCTAGGGATAAAGTTAAGGGTATTCACAGAGTAGTAGTTATCATAGAGAGACATGAAGGACCCAAAAATGGGGAAGGAAATCCAACAGAGAGTGGTGAAATGGTATGGATATTTTGTGGTGATTATTATGGGGTAAAATATTTTTGAAGAGATGTGTAAAAGTACTCCTAAACATTAATAGTTGTGTAAATTAGTGTTACTTTGTGGGTATCCCCTCCCCCAACTTATTTATCTTACCTGAGTAATCAGAACTGCCCACACCTGGCATGGGCAGGTAGAGGAGTCTGCATGGGGGAGAGAGAGGGAATAAGGAGGAGAGTTAGAGAGAGAAGTGTATGAGAGACGTCATCATCAGAGATTCAGCATTAGATTTAGTATCACCAATTCAGCATCAGATTTAGCATTAGCAATTGAGCATCATCAAAGCAGCAGCAGCAGTAGCATCACCAAAGGGAGTTAGTCAGCATGGAAGCCAGTTAGGAAGCCTGGAAAAAAGCTGCTGAAAGGGAGACAGAGGCCAAGAGGGCCAGAAGGAGTAGAGAAGTAGCTGCTAGGAAAAGGCTTAGAATAGAGGCCATGTGAGGAGGTGTGCATAGCGGTAACTGTGAATAAAGCTGGCTGACTCCTGGAACTTCATCTGACTTCGTTGTAAATCTCTCTGCCCTCACCCTACAACCTTCAGACCTGCCAGACCACAGGGGCTGCGGGAGCCAGGGTCGAGCCTAGAAAGGCCTCACCATCTCCCCACATCAACTCTAGAACTATTTAGTTTATATAATACAACATTACCTCAATGTTTTAATAAATAAACAAGTTATGATTATGAGTTAGGAAAATTATATTGGAGTATCTGGATGGGCCCAAAGAAATCATAAGGTTCCTTGTAAAGCCAAGAGTTGTCAGAAGTTATAGAGTCAGAAGCTGTAATGAAGGTTGATTCAAATACACTGGAGATACCACATTGATGCTTTTGAAGATAAAGCATCACTAGCTGTGGAATGCAAGTTGCATCAGAAAGTTAGAAAACCAAAGAACCTAAATTTCCTCAGATCCTCCAAAGACATATAACCCTTCAGACTCATTTTGTCTTATTTTACTTTTCACAGAGGCCACCGTGGTGGCAGTTGGGAGACCTGGGATCACTTCAGCAATACTCGTCCCTGTGGTACAGATCTGATGATGTGATGTTCAAGTGTGATGGCAGTGTTTGGGCTACACCTGGTCAAATTCATAAGTGGAAAGTATGAGTGGATTGTTGGTGACTGAACTCAGGACCGAATATACCAGCCAGGTGCTATATCAGTTGGGTTTAGATATTTGAGGGTTGTTTTTTGGTTTAAGGATTTTAGAGGAGTGTTAGTTTTTTATTTGGGGGATACACCAGGAGATGCTCAGAATTTATTCCTGGCTCTTTACTCAGGGATCCCTCCTACCAGGTTTAGGGGACAATATGAGTTTCTGGGGATCTAACCCACGTCGGCCACATGCAAGGCAAATGCCCTACCCACTATACTATCACTCTAGCCCCCAATGAACTCCATCACTTGAACTATCTCCCAATTCCCAATTCATTTTAGATTTCTTCCCTACCAAATTCTAAAATGATAGATTAGTGTCCTTTAAACCATTAATTTGTGGTAGTTTGTTGCAACAGCAATAGGAAATTGAAATGTTCGCTTCTCCTAAAATAGTCATGTACACAGAGTTACAGACACTCCTTTAATATGCCCAACTGCAGACCCATGTTAGGACTTGTGCTAAATAATCTCTAAATGTTCTCCACCGGCCTCAAATTCTAAGGACTGGGATAAGGTGCCCCTGTAACTAGCTCATTGAAGTATGTTCAAATGCTGGAAGTGCCAGCATTGGATAACATGGCCTGGACTGCAGGCTGTTACTAACTTACTATCTATCACACAGTGAGCATACCTGCCAAATATGCAGGGTAATTGGTAATCTGATTTTTACAATGACGAAGTTGGGGGGGGGGCAGAGAAATAGACTCCAGTAGGGAGCTTGCCTTGCACGCAGCTGACACAGGATGAATCTACATTCAATTCCCGTCATCCTATATGGTCCCCCAAGCCTGCCAGGAGTTATTTCTGAGTGAAGAACCAGGAGTAACCCATGAGCAAGCCAGATGTGACCCAAAAACCAAAAAATAAAAATAAAATAAACTGGTGAGGTTGGGCTTTGAGTGACAGATTTCAGTATGTAGACCTGATGCTGAAATCTAATATTTTCTATGTTCCAGAAGAGCCTAAATTATGATGCCCTGTGTTGGCACCATCCCACTTCCTCAGTTTCACTGTCCTGGGCATAGATGAATTATAACTACTTTTCAGTACTTTGTACTTCTATGTAAATAGCATAAGGTGTTCAACCCCTGTCCAGTTATTTATGATGGAACTGTGGGCCATCTCTTGAGAATGCACAAGAATCCCTCAGTATCTTTCTCTCAAAGCTGTTTCCTTCCCATGGTGCAGGGTCAGAAAATAACAGGAGGTTTCAGGCCAAAGCTTTGCTTATGCCCTGCCCTCTAACGGTGTGTTGGCTGAGGCAGGACTGCCTGCAACTCCCTCAGGAGAGCAAATCTCCACATGGATCTGCAAGTCTCTTCTCTAGAAAATGCCCTTTTATTTCTTATCAAGCCCATCAATAGCACCACTACTCTCCCCCAACCCACTCTTCTTTTCTCCTCACAGACTCCTCTCTTCTCCATCCATCAGCCTGCCCAAACCTTTGCTCAGGGCTTGTCAGTGACCAGTTATCAGATTATCCCAAACCTGAATCAGAGCAGAGTGCAGTGGGCTCAAACATATACACAGTGTGTGTAATGTACCTGTTGTAGATATTTATGGTCACACCAGGATGCACAGCCATTCCCTAAGGAAGTGACATCATTCCTCTGTTAGAGCAAAAATCTAAGCATGAAAATAAAGCAGACTGTCCAAGGATGCTCAGAAACAGAGGAGCCAAGACTGCATGCAGGTCTTTAATTCCTGAGATCAGTGCTAGTTCCTCTCACCCACCCACAGAGACGATCGAGGACAAGGAGCTAGAAAGAAAGTTTCCTGAAGTCTGGGAAATAAATCTGAGCTGGGAAGCTATGTGGGGGGCTTCAGAAATAGCGGGAGTCCTCTGAGAGCAAAGCAGTAATTCAGACCTCCCCTCCCAGCACAATGGAAGTGCCTGTCTCTGCAGGACAAGCAGGCATTCAGGATGGAAAGAGGAGCTGAGCCAAGAGGGACCTGCTGAGCACAGTGACAGAAGACAACCCTGAGGAGAAGCTTTCCCCTTTCGAGGAGACCAGCCCCAGGGGTCTCTCTCTTCCAAAGTGCAAACAAGACCAGCCAGAAAGAACCTAAACCCCCACTGAGCCAAGAATCTTTTAAAAAATGAAAAAATGATTGAGGGCTGAGGCTTGTATAAGTTTCAAGAGAAATTGGCCTTCCAGTCAGGCTAAAGTCTTGTTTTCCATGTTCACTAAAATAGAACATGGCAAAGATAATAAATACATAAAGAATAAAATAGTTAATCTGGATTCCTCCAAATTAAATTCCATGCGGGGAAAGTATAAAGAGCCCTTTATATAAACTCCTGCGGTTTAAGCTTCTCCAAGAAAATCACTTCCCAGCCCTGTTGGATACTCTCCTCTTGTTGTCACAGAAATAAGACTGAGGTTTCAGAAGCATCCCACAGAGAAAAGCAGCAACTTCAGAGACTTCAATATCAGGGGCAGCAAAGGTTGAGGGCAACCAAGTCTCTGGTATGACAGCTTCTCTCCACAGGCCAGGGATTTGGTGGTAGAACGTTGAGGTGAGGCCCTTGAACCTTGGCTGAGTTTTCACACCTTCCGCCTGAGAAGACCCTGGCATGTAGGAACACCACATTTTTAAATAGAGGCTATGTGATGGAAGTTAACTGCAGGCCAGAATGTGCAGATAAAGTGGAGAGCAGGGCCATTTCTAGTAGTGGCTCTCCCACATCTGTGGGAAGACTACTAGATATGGGCTTACAATATTACAGTCCTCCTCTTGGTACATTATATTTCAATTATCCTCTTGGCATGGGTGGCTGAGGGAGTGGGTTCTAGAATGGATATTTAACCAAGTTTTACTCATTGCTATGTACCTAGGATTAGAAGAACTCATAGAAGACGCTAGGTGAGGGGCTAGAGAGATCCTACAGTAGGTAGAGTACTTGTCTTGCATGCAGCTGACCCTTGTTCAGTCTCCAGTATCTTAGATGGTCCCCCAAACCACATTGGAGTGATCCCTGAGCACAGAGTCAGGAGACATCTGTGAGTACCATCCTGAGTACCCTAAGTATGTGGCCCCAAAACACAAACAATGACAGAACAAAACAAGGCACTAGACACTCTGTGAAAAAAGTATATGATGAATGCATGAGTAAGGCACAGTCAAGCCCCTTATGATCCTGCTCCCCTACAATCTAATTTAAAATCTCTTATAGAGAAATTATTAGAGGAACTTTTTTGTTTGTTTGGGCTTGTTTGGTTTCTTTGTCTTTTTTTCTTCTATGTGCTGCCAGCAGTCAAACCAGGGCCTCACACATGCAAAGCAAGTGAACTCTACTATTGAGCCCTACTCCTGGTCCTTTTGATTCATTTGGTCCATTTTATTCATAAAATGCAATTCTGTTTTCTGAGGCTGCCAACTCAACGTGAATGAACCAAAAGCTCTACAATGTGGAACTAAATATCCTGGACAGTCAGCATTGTTACTGTCCTGGGGGTCTTGCTTGCTTCTCAATATAGCAAGCTGATCAAATAAGTTTCCATCCAAGTATTTCAGGATTTTGATGCCTGATCCTCCCTAAGCATTTCATTAATTGATGCTCTTTAATAAAAGGATAAAAGTAACTTCTTTGAATTTACCAGTTTCTGTTCTTCATCATTCCTCTATCCAGTTGGTGCATTAAATCCTGATGTCCCCCACTGAAATCTATTTATTCTTCTTTGGCCAATGCAATCAATCTTTTGTATGGTCTCTGTTAGCTCTTGGAACTTTCTTACCTGATCCCGTTGCTTCTAAACTCTTCCTTGCCATTTAATTCATCCTGCTGTATATTTATTCAACAGAGACAAATCTGAGTTCTATTACCTCTCATACTTGTCTTTTCTGTTCAGAAACCCTGTCTGGGTCACCACAGGCTTTGAGATCTTCCCCAAACATACCACGATCCTTCTGCACACACTACAGACTTTCTGCCTATGCTAATTTCCCTGTCATAATTGCTCCCATATCACTCTTTGTCCATGTCATATTTATGTGATGATAATGAAAAAAGGGCTAAGATTTGAGCTCACCAAATAAGCTCATACATGATCTTGGGAAGTCATTCATTTGGGTTTAAGCATCCCTCTCCTTGACTCTAAAATGAAAATAGTATCATAATAATAGTCATGCTAACGATATTGCCTTATAAATTCTGATGACAGTACCTGTTTATATAAATTGTTGATGACATTTCTTCCCTCCACCCTCCGACTCCCTATCAACTAAATGGGAACACTAATAACATCCTCCCTGCAAGATCTTTAGGGGTTCAAATGAGATAGATGCTGTAGAAGGTGGTTGTTACCACCTTTATTTCCCAGCTTGACTGACAGCCGCCAAGGGGGTGTGACTGCAGCTCTCAGCACTGCCTGAGCCACTCACAGGAATTCAGCACAGGCTTTCTTGCTGTTTTGGATTATTTCTATGCTAGGATTTGTCTTAGCCTTCTCATCTACCTGTGCCCCTGGTGTGAAGAATATTGTTTTTACCAACTTTATGTCCCATGTACTCCCATACATATTTCAGCAGTCAGGAATCATTGCCTTTACTGCTACTGCTGGGGTAAGGCTACAGATAGATGTGAACACAATGCTGGGTAATGGGCAGCGAAGCCCTGGCAGTGAATCTGGGGAAGTTATAAAACAAAAATATGATCAAAAAGAGATTGTAACAGTCTGAGCATAAGTTTTGCAGAAGGTTCAAATGTGATTCTTGGCATCACATGACCACATGATCACTAGAGTACCACTGGAGTGATTACCAAGGACTGCCACATGTGGTCAAAAAAAAAAAAAAGAAAAAAAGAAGAAGGTATCATCATTTGTTAAAAATAAATTAATATTATTCTAAAACCAGCCCTTTTGTTAGCCCCAAGCATCAAAGTTGAGGCTCTCTCTTTTGGAGATGCAGGAACTGAAGCCTGATAAGAACCTATAAAAGGCTCTGAGCCCTCAGGAGAAGAGAAATCAGCAGAATCATAGAGCCATGAAAGACTACAAGAAGATCACCAAAAGTTTAAAGTTATTTTCCTTTGCCCACCCTAGCAACAAATTCTTTTCTGCATAAAAAAGCCCAAATCAGGGCGGGGAGCATATTCTATTCTGCAATTTCCCACATCCCAACTTGGGGTATGTATTTCTTTTACTCCATGGGGTTTTTCCTTTATCTCCTATCTCTTTCTCTCTTATCTCTCTCTTTCACTCTTTTATTCTCTCTCTCCTTTTTTCTCTCTATCTCCTCTTTCTCCCCCAAATAAAACTGTTTATAGTTCACTACCTGTTTCCTTTCAGACATTATTTTATGCCAAATAAAGACAAGAACCCAGACCTTGGTGGCAAAAGGGACTGACTTGTCACTGTGCTGACCACCTTCTCTATGTACAAACCATCCTCCCCCCAAGAACAACACATGGCAGAGGTGCAGCTCTGGCTCAGTGTCCTACTTTTCAGCAGCCAGTGGCCCATCTGAGACAGCTCTTTTCACCCTTGAAGTTGGAACCATGTTGTCAGATACTGCTGAGAAATGAGATCCACAAGAAAAAGGGAAGAATCATTTTATTGCTCTGCTCTCCCTTTAGTACATTCCAAATGTATGTGATAAGCCATTTTTCTTCACTGAGGATGGAAGGTATAGGCAGAGATGCAGGGACTGACAATACTGCTGCTTTCCCAGTTCCCAGGGAGTTACTTCTCCCTGTGAGATCTCCCTGACCCCCAAGATAAATGAGGCTTTTAACAACCCCCTTTGAGATTTGAACACTTGGATGCTCACTAGGCAGTTTCTAAAAAGAATAATTTCAACCGTTACACTGAGTTGCGCTATAGACCTTGTATTATTTTTATGTCTACCCATTATAACTTTTTGCTCACTCCACACTCAACTTTTCAGCCAAGATTTTCTTGCCTGGGAGCTGTAACCTCTCTTTCTCTCTCTCTCTCTCAAACACCCTGGGATTTAATAAAACAACATTCCCCCCACCTCCCACGTCTTCAAAGCCAGCTCCTCCCTGACACTAATGAGAACCAGGGAACAGCAGGGTAATAAATGCTAATGTCCATGTCCATCTCTCCCCATCACTCATCTTCATTCCCTTCTGCAAAGCAGTACCAACAAAGAACTGATGGATGACATCATCCCTCCAAGGGCAAAAGCACCCACAGGTAGATATTGTCAATGAAGTCATTCTCAGGATTGTCTCCTCTCCAAAGAAGGATTAGAGGAGTTCTGCCAACTAAGACTCCTGTGCGAACAGATTTTATCAACTAATGAGCTGAGACTATGAAGCATATAGGGAAAGTGCCAAAAGGCAAAGAAACCCATCTCCAACCGAAGCAGCCTTGGGCGTGTCTCAGTTGCTTCTTCCTTTCCATCTTCATCATCAAACCATGTATTCAAGCACAAAGAAGATTTTGCTTGACAGAGGGGACTGAGCAGGTTGACTTCTTGAGCACTCTTTCAACTCTACAATATATATTATGGCTTGACAATAGCATGAATAGAAAATGATACTGCAGCTCTAAAGTAATGTTCTGGGGGTAGGTATCTCCAGAAAACATTTGGCAATACCTTGAATTCAGGTGTACTGTTTGCTTTAATAGAAGAGGGGGTTAAGGATAGGTGGAATGTTTTTGGTGCATAGTAGAGGGTAGAGATGCTATTCAATATTCTACAAAGCACAGGATAGGCCTGTCTACAAACTACCTACTTGTCCTTTGAATGAAATGTCTAAGTTACTCAGACCAGGAATTAGATAAAACAGATGTGTCAACAGCCCCCACTTCTAAAATGCTTAAATTCAACAGAAAGGAATAATATAAAAATACTTACAGTGGCCTCCAAACTAATATATCTAAAAATCAGACCACAGATCTATAGAAAAAAAATCTGATTTTTAAAAGCTATAGTAGATTTATAGTAGATTTTAAATCAAACCTTGAAAACTAAAGTTTTGAGAGAACATAATAATACAAAAAATTAACATAACCAGGAATATGTCTCTGTAGTGATACAGTTGCCTTTCATGTGTGAACCCTGGGAGGGAAGGAAAAGAAAAGAGGGATGAAGAAGTTAAATCATATACATAAGGTGAATACAAATTTTGCTAATAAGGAAATGAGAAAGAGGAAAATATTAAGGAATAATTATGTGTGAGATAACAATAGTCCTCCCAATATATAAATAATTTTTCTCATATGATACCAGAACAAGTGAATTCAAAGTATACATCTTCTTGGACTTAGAATGGAGTCCTATATCCATAAATCCATAATAAGTTGAAAATGTAATGTATGGAAAAATCATCTAACACAAAATCTATTTTATACTAAAGTGTGAAATATAATTTAATTTTGTAAATACTATACTGAATGTGAAAAAAAAGAATAATCCAAATTCTCAATATCTTATATATACATTGCATTTGCACCACATAACATCAAAATATCATATGTTGAAACATCATATTTTAATTCAAAACTTGCTTTTTAAGCTCATTTTTTCTTGAACATATATCTCATTTGCTTGTCTCTGTTTTTTGCTTGCTTTTTTCCACTATAAAGTAGAAAAGAAGTATTTTCTCTCAAATATGTACTTTTACCTTTCCCTTCACATCTTTCTAAATAAATTTTAATTAAAAAAAATACCTTGCTTGCCCCCCCAAAATCAAAGGCTGGAGAGATATAAGAGTGAGTAACATGACCTTGTATATGACCAACCTGAATTCGATTCACAGCACCATATATGATGTCCAGAGCTAGCCAGGAGTGATTTCTAATCACCATCAGATGTGGCTCCAAAATGATAAATAAATGAATAAATAAATAGATTTCAGGAATTGAATAACAATGACCTCAACCAAGAAATTACAGTGGTATTCTCCAGATACCACCAGATATTTACAAAATACGCCAGATTCTGTAAAAGCCACATGTTTTTTGCCCCATTTCTTGAGGACACTCTCTCTTGGAAGCAAAAAACAAAAGTGAGAAAAAAGAGCAGCCACAAGGCAAGGTCAAATGTAGGTGTTCTGACTGTCAGCCCCAATTAATGCCTCAGCCACAGACAATAGCCAAAGCCAGATCTATGAAGGAACCTTCAAATAATTCTATCCCAAAGCCAGCAAGTCACCTCCAGCACTCAAATGCCCCTGAATGAGCAAGAAAACTGCCACTGCCAAGTCCTGGCTGAACGCAAATTCATGAGCAAACTAAATAGGGGTTGCTGTTCTAAGCAATTGAGGTTGGGAGTTTTATTACACAATAATAGATATGCCCCCAGAAGGTTCCCAAATGTAAGCAAGTCAAACAGATAATTCAGCAGTAGTGGCCCCTGCACAGCAACTTGTGACCACATGAAAGGCCTCAAATGAAGACCTAAATAAAAGTGGAGAAAATGGGTAAGAGCCAGAGAATTCCTTTAGGAATGTGGATTCATAGCCTTCCCCACAGTTTCACAGAGCAGTTTCATCAAGCTTTTTTGGATTGCTGAGGACACTAAATCTCCAGAACATTATTCCAAAATGCCTGACTTGGTTATATAAGAGACAACCTAGTAATAGCTTGGGAGTTGGAATATCTTTTGGATAAGTTTTCTGTGCATGTACACACACGACACCGGAAAGTTATTTATATAACTGAAAGAAGGACTCTTTCAATATTTACAGCTCGACTTGGAAAGTTCTTATCCCACAGATCCAGGAGTCATTTAGACGAGATAAACATGGAAGGTCGTGCAATATTTTTAAACCAACTTTGAACTGTGATAAACTACACCCCCACCCCCAAGGTGTTGGGGGAGAAAAAGGGCAAATATTTAGCAGTCAAAGATCTGAAAGCTCTGAGTAAACTGGGAAACTGTAGTCCTTCAGGAGTTTCTTGGGGTGAATCCCCCACCTACTGGGAGCCCTCTATACCAACAGGATCTGATGCAACTTTTTAGCCAGCCAGTAAGATCCACTCCTGGGCAACTCCATCCCTAGCCCCATGGGGTTGACTCATCACTGATGAGATCTCTCAAGGGGGTTGAGAACAGCTGTTTAAGACACACAGTAAAGCCATGTGACTAGAAGGGGGAAGGGGTGAAAGAATCACTGAACCATTCCAAAACAAAAACACACTTAATAATAAGTGGCCAAATTTGTAATTTTATTACTCCCACTGAAAAATATAAGTGATCTTCTTTATTTAAACAATGAACGTCAGTAAAATTTACAACTGTTGTGGAACATAAATAAGGAAAAGGACAGGCCCAGCTGGGTCTCTGCAAACAAAAAGAAAAAAGCAGGGGAAGTCCCCAGTCTTTTTGCTTCCACACCATGGTGTTCTCACTCAGTCAGACCTGCACTACTTGGGTTAGCCCATATCCTTTTTACTCCTTAAATTTTCTCAGCTGCCTGAAAAGGGGGAGGGGAAAGGAAAAAGGAGAGAGAGCATCCTCAGCCTTTCTCTCAAGATTGAGCCTAAAGTAAAGCACTGATGCCATGTTAAAGCCTTTCTATAAGGAAATTAAAGACCTAAAAAATAACCAACATAGGGAAACAGAAACCATGCAGAAATTCTATAGGGTCTATAAAGTACCATTTTAAACTGAGGTGAGTGCATCCAGACAAGAGTTTGGGAAGAACAGATCAGTGACCAACAGCAATGGCAGTGGCTGAGGGCTGAGGGTGGCATTTAAATTTTAAACTCCATTTTGAATTGAGGTGAGTGCAAAGCATGAGCTTCAGCCAGGGTAAAAGTTTTCTGTAATATAAAGATAGAGAGTTCTTGGTTTTGGTCTATTTTCTATCTTTCTTTTTAGGTCTCTCACCCTCTCATGTCTCTAGTGCCTCCTTCATTCCCCATCCTTCTTTTCCTATACTTTGAAAATATTCTCCACCATTTTTTAAAAAATTTTTGTAAGGTTTGAAAATTCTCTTTCCATTTCCCAACATTCATACCAAACAACTTTTCACATTTTACTGATTTAAACATAATCACATGATCCTGTTTAGCCACAAGGGAAACTGGGAAATAAGGCATAAGGCATCTTTTCTTAGCACATGGACATCTAAACAAAATCTGAGTTCTGTTCTAAATAAGAAAAGGGGGGGATGTGAGTATTTGTTTAAAAATAAGCAGTGGAAAAGTCATAGAAAGGTCATGGAAAGGCACTCCATTTTCTTAAGCATCAACATCCCCCTAGACATCTCAGAAATTTTCTCATTTGATCCTGGAATTTTTTGCACCATACCTCCTCACATGGAGAGACTCAGAACTTGAACTCTATTGACAATTTAGCCTCCAAAGTTTCCTCCAAGAAAAAATGTTTTTGTAAATTTTAAGCATCATGTACATTTTCAATACTTAAAATTATTTCTTAGATTCTTCCCTGGAGAATACAAAGAATTAGCTTTGATTATTTTGGAAGAACTGCAAAAACAGATCGCTATACTCTGCTCATTACAGGTAGAAAACATTCATTCGACCACAATGTGTCCTCATCACTGATGTGTCCATACTTTGAAAGCATTTCTTTGTTAAATTCTGTCAGTATCTTGTATATATCTTAGATACTAGCTCCTTATCTGATAGATATTGGGTGGATTGTTTCGTATTCTGGTACTGACTAGAATACTAGTATCACTAGTAGTGAATAGAATCCTAGCTCCATCAAAAAGTGGGAAGAAGAAATGAACAGACACTTCTTCAAAGAAGAAATACAAATGGCCAAAAGGCACATGAAAAAGGGCTCCACATCACTAAACACCAGAAAGATGCAAGTCAAAATAACAATGAGGTACCATCTCCTATCATAGAGACTGTAAAACATCACAAAGAACATTCAGTGTTGGCAGGGATGTGAGGAAAAGGAACTCTCATTCACTGTTGGTAGGAATGTCATCTAGTCCAGCCCTTATGGAGAACAATATGGAGATTCCTCAAAAAACTGGACATTGAGTTCTCATATGATCCAGCTGTACTACTAGGGATACTACACCTAGGAACACAAAAACACAACACAAAAATGCCTTCGGCACACCTATATTCACTGCAGCGCTATTTACAATAGCCAGACTCTGGAAACAGCTCAGATGCCTGACAAAAGATGAGTGGCTTACATATTCACAATGAAATACTATGCAGTTGTCAGGAAAAATGAAGCCATGAAAGTTTCCTATACATGGATGGACATGGAAACTATTATGCTGAGTGAAATAAGTCAGAGGGAGAGAGATAGACACAGAATAGTCTCACTCCTCTATGATATTTAAGAAAAATAAAAGACAGTATTGTAATAATAACCAGAGACAATAGAGATGAGCTTACCACACTATATAAAGCTTGTCACAAAGAGTTATGAGTTCAGTTAAAGAAATAACTACACCAACAACTATCATGACAATGGTAGTAAGAAAAATAGAATGCCTGTCTCAAATACTAGCAGGGGAAGAGGGGAGGAGTGAAATGGAGGGCATTGGTGGTGCAAAAGTTGCACTGGTGAAGGGGGGAGGTGTTCTTTTAATGGCTGAAACACAACTACAAACATGTTGGTAATCGTGGTGTAATATTAAATAAAAGTATTATTTTAAAAAATAGCATTTCCTGGCCTTTTCTTCAAAAGTCAGAATGCAAGCTACCAATGTGAGCAATACCTTGCACACAGATTCCAGTCCCCTTTCCTGTAGTCACTTAGGGTTGTTTACATTAGAAAAAAAATATGATCTCTGTGTTGACTTTCCTTTTGCCCTGTTCTAGAAGGATGTTTGGCAGGGAACACAGAAGCACAGCAGCAGAGTACAGTGATGGCAATGGCAAGCTGGTTTTGTTCCAGAAGTCATAGTGTTGGAAGAGTGAGTAGCTGCAAACTAAGGAAGGAAGCAGCACTGTCTAAACAGCTTGAAACTGACTCAACACTGTGCTCAGTTTCAGAATAGCCTCTGAAATGCGATTCAAAATCCTGTCTACATCAAAGTTGATTCTGATATGTACAAACTGGACCTAAATAATTATCAACACCCTCTCTTTCAACAAAGTGACCCTCAGGACCAAGGTAAGGCCCTTGGTAGCCAGGATAGAGGCTAATTTACAAGCTTTGACTTTTCTGACAGTCTTTTCAAGCACCACCTTCATTGCTTCAGTTCCTTTAACAGAAATTAGTATTTTATTTCTTGTCAGACATACCATATATGATCAACAACCAATTCTGAGGAGAGAAAATGGGGAAGGACAATAGTAGAGAGCAAAAGGTTAAAGATGAAGTTCTTCACCTTCCAAGCATTTCTTCCAATTAATCTAATTAAAAATCTTTCATCTATTTAACAAAACTCCTCTGAAGGAAACAGAATTTTCAAACTTTAAGAAAAAAATTTAAAAATGGTGGAGAATATTTTCAAAGTACAGGAAAAAAGGATGGTGAAAGATCTAAAAAGAAAGAGAAAATTGACCAAACCAAGAAATCTCTATCTTTATCCTACAGAAAACTTTTACCCTTGATGGAGCTCATGCTTTGTACAAAGCAGTCCCAGGTATCCTCTCCAACATCACAAAGGCTCCTATCACCAGCTCTTGTCAGAGTGGCCCCACCCAAAGTACCAGTGTGAGCTTAACCCCAAAGCACTTATGGATGTGGTCCCACAAACAAACAAAGAATATAAACTAAGCCAGAATTTTTATCCTAAGACTTGTACTAAATCACAAAAGAGAGACTGTCAAAGGTAATTTGCACTTCTAGTGTCATGAATTCAAATTAGTGAGGCCCCAATGAAATAGAGAAAGGTTCACCATAGGTCAGTAATAAAGGAAAAATAGTTTAACTGGAGTTTTCCACTTATGTTGGAAGTTTGTTAGTGGCATCTGTGTGTTCTTTGCACCAGATAAGAATCACTCCTAATAGAAGGTGTTACTCTATAGGGGAAAACATCACAAGAGAGTATTTCCAAGATCTTTCATTTACTTCAGTGTGGCTGCTGGACATAAGTAAGGGATAAGGTGGGTGTGTGGGGGTGGCCTACCTCAGGCAACTAAACTCAGCTGTGTTCATGAGGCTATGGAGCAAGAAGTCTATGTGGTAATTCACATTCCACTTCTAATCCTCCAGGGTTTCTGTTAAGCCGAGAATTTCTAGCCCAAACATCCCCCCTTTGTTGGTCCTCCCAGAAGTGTATTTACTAATAAGGAAGTACACATGGGTACTATGCCACATAAGATTCTCCAGGGGGCAAGTATTAACATGGAGAAGAGGACAGAACTTGGGTATGGGTCCCTGAACATGTGTCATATGGACCCAACTTAGACACCATATGATCAGACAGCGACCCTTCAATCCCAATCCTAGATTCCAGACAAGAGAACCTACACAGTCCCCTGCAACAGCACCAAGAACCAAACTCTCCCCTGAGAAATTCCTAATACTCCTCTGGCACCAACTTGCACTAGTTTTGATATGACATCCTGACAATGAGGAAATGGCAACAACTTGATCTAAGAGCAGGTTGTCCTATCACATCACCCAACAGTAAGATGAAATCAGAAGACATTTCCTTTGATCTATGCAAAAACCAAGATTGCTAACAACAGAAGACTGACTTAGATAACCATGACTGGGTAGAACTTATCCTGGGACCAATAAGAAAGACCCTAGCCTAGGCTTCAGCCTAGGATTTGTATAATAACCAAGATCTCTAATTCCAGAGATCTGACTTTGACAATTGCAATTGATCAGAATTTCTGGAACCATAATGAAAGACTCTATCCTAGGCTTCATCCTAGGTTCTGTGCAAAAACCAAGACCAGGGCCGGAGGAATGGCACAGCATATGGTGCTTGCCTTGCAAGTGGCTGACCCAAGACGGACCTTGGTTCAATCCCTCAGCGTCCCACATGGTCCCCCAAGCCAGAAGCTATTTCTTAGTGCATAATCAGGAGTAACCCCTTAGTGTCACCGGGTATGCCCCCCCAAAAAAACCAAGACAACTAATTACAGAATACTGATTACAACAACAGTGATGGAACAGAACTTCTAGAACCTTAAAGAAAGACTCTATTGTAGGCTTTGTCCTATGGCCTGTGCAGATACCATAATTGCTAGTTACAGAGGCCTGTTTTTATCACCCATAACTGAACAAAAAGTTTCCTGGCACCATAAAAAGACCTTGGGGTGTGAAAATGAGAGTGTACGGGCATGAAGTTGTTCCCATGACAGTATGCTTCAAGGGCGGAGAAACCCTGTATCTCTTAGGTCAAAGGAATTCCTTTTCTAATTTCCCCAATACTTACTGTGCCTCTGGGGGAACAAAAGAAGAAGCACAAAATCTTGCCACACCAGTACTCTTTCCTGTGTGTGTGTGTGTGTGTGTGTGTGTGTGTGTGTGTGTGTGTTAATTCTTGTGGTTATTATTTAGTTGTTGTTTTATTGTTGTTTTGCTTTTTGTAGTTGCTGGTTTGGGTTTTTTGGGGGTTTTTTTGTTTGTTTTGCTATGTTTTTCTTCTTTTTTTTCCTTCTCTTAAATTGATATTTATAAACTTTAGACTGAATCCTCTCCGTTTTTTTCTTTTTTTTTTTTCAACAGAACCACATAACGAATCATCTTGTACTGCCTCATAAATTGAGGGAGGATAAAATGGATGCTATCAGGATCAAACACAGTTGTATGAACATTGAGAGGAAATAAAAAATGATCATAATTAAACACCAAACCCAAAGTCAACAGCAACAGAATCAATACCCAGTCTACAATAAGCTATACACAGAGGGAATCAGTTACACTAATAGTCCGGGGGGCAAAGGAGGGAGATTCAGGATGCATGTTGGGAATAAGTGGAGGGAGGACAACACGGGTGGTGGGAATGCCCCTGACTCACTGTCACTATGTACTTTAAATATTACTGTAAAAGATTCATAATTCATTTTGGTCACGATAAAAGTATTAAAAAAAATAGAACTTGAGTATGGGTACCGAGAGCCCCTCTTACTATTGGAGTGGATACAATGAAGAATGGGTAATGTCTGGGATGAAGTTCTCTCACCTATAGATTATAACTAAAGTCTTTGAGTCCAACTTTAAACTTTAAACTTGGCGCTCTCTAGTTAATTATTAGAACATTTGACAAAATAGAAAGATTTTTAGTGTCCATAGCTTAATTTATAATAGTCACTCATTAGATATAGGATAGATGTCTAGGTTTTACTTGTACTCTGGTCATGTAAGTCTGAGAGGTCACTGAGCCTCACTAGTAGTAGGAGGAAAGTACTAAACCAGAGGGAACCCCTGCCAGGGCAAAGGTGCTGTCCAGAATAAACTCTGTGCCTTTGATTGAGCAATGCCCAGGATTTGGCTTTCCAAATCCTCTGAGAGCTATTTGCACAGAACTGCTATTTTTCAACATTCAGCAAATCAGGGAGTGCAAGGCTTGATTCCCCAACAGAGAGATGGAAAAGGCAAGGTGTTTTTTAATGTTAAAGTACCAAAAGAACTAATGCAGGAAAAATTTCAATATCCTGTTTCTACATTGTTTTTTTTTATGCAAAAGAAAAAAAATTCTACCATTTTTAACAGACCCCTGAATAATAAAAAGAAAACTCTCCACAGACCTATAGCTTTGGAAATTCTTACACTCCATGGCCCACATCATCACATTTTTCTGCGATTAGTTCAATGTTTCTCAGATAGGTGTTTGTTTGCATTATAGAAACAGTTCCAAAATCAATAAGAAATGTTATACCTTATCACTCTCCAGAAGGGAGAAACAATAAAGAATTTTGTAAACTATGTCTGGGAGCTTGGGAAGTTCATGCATTCATGTCTAATACAGAACAACCACAGCCCCAAAGAGAGCATTTATCAAGTCTCATTTTAGGAGCCATTTCTTCCAACCAGCGAAACCAGCCAGAGAAATCACAATACAAGGAGATAAGATTAACAGATGATTTTTCTTCCCTGGCCACCTGTGTTCAATCCAAACAGGAGAGAGGATCAGAAAGCTAAGGCCTTATTAAAACTTGAGACAGTCTATGGTTTCTTAAAAAGAACAAAACTAATTTCTAGTTATATGTAACTCCTCACTATTGAAATCAAGAAGCATATAGTGGTATGATAAAGTGACAATTCAAAGCATAGATATATCATACAAAATAAAATTAGAAGAAAACTAATCAGAAACAACATTTAGAATGGTATATAAAAACAAAAAATACCCATTAATCATTGAGATGGGGCAATCTAAATCCTCTGAAGAGTATTAGGAAGAAAAGAGTAGGGGATAGGGAATAACTTTGAGAGATGTAAGGAAAGAAAAATATGGTGTTATATTTGGGGAGAAGATGAAAAATGAGCCATAAATAACACAAAACAGTGATCAGTAATGAGTGGAACAATGGTCCTACTATCATTATAAATAGATCTGGAAGGAAACAAAACAAATCTACCTTTAAACAATCATTAGAGGTGGTGACGGCACACCTACATAGAACTTGCAGAGGTGTCTGGAGATTTGAGACAGAACTCAAGGAAATAATACATCTTTGAGCTATAAATTTAAAGGAAGTCCTTTAAAAATTGGAATCAGAAATAGAAACCACAAAATACACCATGAGTGAAAGTATACAGCGAGAGAAAAATGGATAAAGCTTAGAGGGACCATGGATTTAAATTAGGGTTTTTGTTACAAAAAAGAAAAAATTAAGTGGAACCAGAGGTTTTTTAACTTTTTATTTAAATAATTATGATTTTCAAAGTTACTTATTGTTGAGGTTAGACATATAACATTATACATATGTTCTAGAACCAAACCAGTGTCAGCTTCTCTTCACCAGAGTTGCCAAGTTCCCTCCCACATACACATCAGTCTGGCACATTAAAAGGCATATTTTAAAATATGTGCCTATAGTTTTAATCTTATGTTTTCAGTGTTGTTGAGTCTGTGGTTTGAATATACAGCTGTACCACTCCCCCACATTACCAATATATCCAAGGCCCCTGATTTCTACAGCCCCATTACTTCCCTTTATTATCTTTTTCTCCTCTTGAGATAGAGATATTTTTAAAGCAACTGATACTGGAGATGCAGAGCAGGAACATGAAGGAAGAGCAAGTTTCACAGAGTGCCACCAAGGTTAAGAAGAACCCTATGTGAACATATGGGGATCTTAACAATGGAGGTGGCTGGGCCCGGAGAGATAGCACAGCAGTATTTGCCTTGCAAGCAGCCGATCCAGGACCTAAGGTGGTTGGTTCGAATCCCGGTGTCCCATGTGGTCCCCCGTGCCTGCCAGGAGCTATTTCTGAGCAAAACTGCCAGGAGTAACCCCTGAGCACCGCTGGCTGTGCCCCCCCCCAAAAAAAAACAAAAACAAAAACAAAAAAAAAAAAACAAAAAAAAAAACAATGGAGGTGGCCTTGGAGAGAATATATGGAAATTACTCAGAAGTAATCACAGATGGAAAAAAATAAGAATAAAACCACAGAAATTAGCTAGGACAAATTCTAATGCTCTTTTAAGAAGTTTGCACATAGGAATGACAACCTGGTCAGCGCCAGCAAAAATTGACCGTGACTGCAAGGTGAAAGGAAACTAGTAAAGTCCCCCATATGCAAGAGTAGCAGATTACTAAACCCCTCCTTGTTCCAGAAATTCCAGGAATGAACAGGTTATTAACACACAGCCTTTGAATAAATACCCAAGAACTTCCATATTACTCTAATCCCGGCTTCCCTGCTATCGGAACTGATTAGTCTTGACTCTCTGGAATGTGCCTGGATTTTCTCAGGAAAAAAGCAATAGAAATACTAGACATGGTGAAAAGTAACAAATGCATAAGAGCAAAAGCAAGCCTGAGAAATTCTGAAGGTAAAGGTTGATCTTTATGAGAAATGACTCAAAAGTCCCCATGGATGTACTGAAATAGGACTTTCACCAACTTAAATACAATAGGTGAACCCCATGAATTTAAGATAGGGAAAAGCAAATTATGGCCTCAGATTTCCCAGTCCTTTGTGTAATTTGGAAACAAGCATCTCAAATGCTGAAATAGCTTTACTTTCCATATCTGAGAAACAGTTATTTTCTTGGCCCCATTAGAGAGAGGGTTGGGGGATGAAGACAATATTTTTATAAACCACATGGGTCTCTACAAACTTGTATTTTGTAATTCTTTTGTTGTACCACTGAGACAAGTAAAATCATAAATAATTTCAGAACTGTGAAACATAAATTTTAAGACTATATATCATGATAAAGTAGCATCAGAGGGCACTAAAATACACTGTCTTAAAAAGTCAAATCACAAGGGAACATGTAATTTACAAAGAACCTTATGGTCTGCTTTTCTCTCCATGCTTCAGATTGATGATAAAAGATGTTGGGGCAATCATACAGTAAACATGGCACAGGCCAACCTGGGTCCAATTTCAGGCACCATATACAGTCCCCCAAGTCCTGCTAGCAGTGATCTCTAAGCACCAAGTCAGGAGTAAATCCTAAGCACCTCAGACTTGCACGCACACACACACACACACACTCATAAAATTAATAATAGGGAAAAGAAAAGGTTAATGATATAGGAAATTTAAATAAAACACTGTAAAGAGCTTTTCTCATAGTCTTACTTTCAAAGTAAGTCTTACTTTCAAGGTATCAATAGTAAGTCAAATCAGCACTCATCATCAGAGACTTTAAATTCTTTGAAATGCTATTTAAAATTTTCTGCAAAAAAATTTTTTTATATTTTATATGAATAAAAAACTCACTTTAAAAGGAACTAATTTAATCAAGATGCTATATTTTGTGAGCTCATAAATTTCTTGACTGACTTCTGCTTTCTTAATTTAGTTTTTCCATTTCAATTTTGTATTACAAAAAAAATTTTATAGAAAATGTGATCTCTTTAATGGGGAAGAGAACTTAGAGGTCAAGTAGAAAAATGGATCAATTTTAAGTTGGAAGAATCAGCAATTTTTTCTATTTTTATATAAACACTTTGATTTGTACTACTGTTGATTTTTAATAATTTTAATAACAAAGTATATGATGTTCCACCACCACATTACCAAATAAAGAGAAAGATGGAAAGAGTAGCTAGGATTTGCCAAATTAAATATCTAAATGTGAAGACTAGAATAATTGATTTCAAAATTTTCTAGATGGAGAATACTAAGTATTGAAAAGAGACATTTTGAATACAATAGTGACATTATCCTAAGTAGCATACCAGTAATATTTTGGTTCCATTAGTTAACAAATATGTGGCCCATGTTAAGAAGCATAGTAAGCTTTTAATAAATATGCCAGATGGGAGCACTTATTTTCTTTCTATGAGAAAGAGAAACATGTACACTCGAAGGGATTCCCTGGGTCTATGGCTCGTAAGGTCAGGTCATCAGTATGATGAACTGTGATCTCAGTGGCAAAAAACTCAACACTATGGGCATGAAAAATTACATAGGTTTCCTTCCTTCATGAAAGTGTGGTGCCTCTAGTGAAGGGGGAGGTGTTCTTTTATGACTGAAAACCAACTGCAAATATGTTTGTAATCATGGTGCTTAAATAAAGATATTATTTTTAAAAAATTAAAAAAGAAACCATTGGTGGTGGGAATGCCCCTGGTTCAATATCACTATGTACCTAAAATACTACTGTGAATGATTTGTAATCCACTTTGGTCAAAATAAAAATGATTAACAATAAATAAATAAATAAATAAATAAATAAATAAATAAATAGATAAATAAATAAATAAAACAAACTATAAAAAGTGTGGTGCCTAATAATAGATACCAAAGAAGATTCTTAAACTTACCAATATTTCTCCAGAGATTTTTGTCTCTAAAGAACCAAGATTTCTACTGAGTCCATCAACACAGTAACCTTTGCAAGAGTGCTTAACTGCTTGTACTTACCACCTAATATTCTAGCTTCGTCCATGATGCCCAGGGGCTTTGGCAATAGAAGGTTTTTATAAGTCTAATAAATAATTATATGCAGTATTTACTGCAGTCTATTCATATTACATCAGGATCTATAAAAATTGTGAGAAAAAATTGCTGATTTTTTCCCAAAGCACTGCATTATGTGCCATAAAATATTTCCTTACTAGGCAAATAGATTTGACTATTTAAAGGACCCTCTCCCCTGATTCAAATAAAGCCTTTCTGATGTAAAAATTCTTTGAAGATTTTATTTCTACTTGTTAGTTACAAGTGTCTCCCCTGTTATGGAATTGAATCAATGCTAATAATGCTGAAATACCAGAAGAAAATCCTTTTTAATAAAGTACATCATCTTTCCAACTGCAATTGGAAAATTCATATTCAAACATTTGTTTTTGAGATTTTTCTGCTTGATTTCACCAAACGCAACTCCACATTTGTTCCTGGATTGGTTTCTCTCTATATATTGCTTAATTTCTTAGCAATTCAAAGTATACTTGCTATGGTCTTTTATTTGCTCATTTTCATCATGAAGAAAAATTGATTTCTAAAAGTGAGAGACAATTATTGCTTAATGATGCCTTGTATTTTCTGGCTTATAGAACATTTTTGTACCATGATTTAAAAATTCAGTAAAGTATATATTACATTTATGTTATATAATAAATTACATTATTTATATAATGGTTTCTTAAATATGGAAACTGAGACTCAAAGAGTTCTAGTCCCGTGCCCAAGATCACATGCTATTGGGACTAGAAAGATAGTACAGAAGGTAGGGCACTTGTCCTGCACATGGCCAAACTGAGTTTGCTCCCTTGCAATAGTAAGGTTGCCCAAGCCCCACCAGGAGTAATCTCTGAGAACAGAGCCAAAATTAAACCCTGGTCACTGCTGTCTGTGGCACACACAAACAATCGCATGCTGCTGTGAATCTAGTTATTCACAAGATATAAGTAGTCTTTGTGGCACAAAACAGTCCTAATACCCTGGCCTGTCCATTTCTGATATTATTATGAGAAATAAAAATGAGAACAAACTCCAGCTCATTTACTACAAGTTACACTTAAATCTAATTTTAACTGAAAAATAAGTTTAACTGGCCAATAGTGTAATTATTTCTATGTGATGTAACGGAGATAAAAGACAGAAAATTAAAATAATGTGATGACAAAGGATGACTTATTTGCAAATGACCAACTGAGAAGGGAAAGTGAGATGACTTCTGTGATGCTTAACATAGCATGTCACCAATTAGTTTTACTGAAACTCACTTGCTATCATCATATTCTTGAATAGAGAAGTAATTATGTTAGTGTTCTACTAACCCAGCCCTTAAAAGTCATCATCCAATAGAAAAGAATCATAAAGATGAAAGTTACATCCTCATAGAATTTTTTGATGGCTCTTTTGTCTCTCAACTACCAAAGTCTAGTTTGATACCAAATAAAAGACCACATCCAAGACCCCAGACTTGATGGCATGGTAGCATGATTCCTCCACATGACAGCACAGCCCAAAGAGAGATTCTTATTGTTTTCTAAATTAACAAGAGCTGGGGGTCAGTCAGTCAAATTCCAGCTCTAATGGAAACCATGTGAGCAAGAGCATATCCCTGACAGGACTTAAACAATAAGCTCCACAAAAGGCAAATTCCAAGACAGCTTACTATGGAGCCAAGCCATGGCAGTCTCTGCAGTAAGAAGCTGGCAGAGAACTGGAGTTGGGGGAGAGAAAAACTGAAAATTCCAAATGAAAAACATCAGAGGGGAACAGTATACTTGGAAGACCCTAAATCATGATTCAAGCAGTCACCCAACCACCACATTCGGCCCACAAACCAAAGTTGCTGAATATGCAAGCTTGGTTAAAGCCTTAATTCCTTTGCATTACATGGGTCTCTCATTGTTTAGAAAAGAAAGGACTTAGGTACTAGTCTGCAATCCTGTGGGTTGTTAGATACAATATTGGGATGGATAACAGAGCCCAATCACCTAGCATTCCCTAGTCAAAGTGTGTTAAAGCTTCTAATAAGGTGAGTTTGCACCTCAGTCTGCCTCCCACACAAAGTGAATGAAGAAAAAATGAGTTGGGAGCACATTCCATTGCATATGGCACACTGCTGCCTTCACAGAGAAGACTCCATCCAGCCCCCCTTTCCGGAGACTTTAATCAACTTTTTCAGGAAGACATTGATTTCTCAGTGTGATGAATGCCGAATCTGTATCAAAAAACACATGTCTTCCACTCTCCTAACTGTATCGTGTCATTTTAAATTTGCTCAGAAATGGAAATACTGTAAGAGCAAAAACTCATTCATCTATTATCTTAAACAGTTTGTACCTTTTAAATGGTTTTTTATATAATGTAATTTAATCCTCACAGCCACTCATATTATGTCACTTCTACAGATTAAGAGGCTGAGGCACAGAGGGGTTGGAGAATTGACCTAAACTGTATAGGAAAGCTACACAGGAGGCAAAGATGGGCTTTAAATCCAAAGAGTGCTAAATCCAAGATCACTTAATTATTTTTATAATATTTATTCTACATCAGATTTAAACAATTCATCCTTATATTTTTATTGCAGAGGAAGACACCAACTTTGTCACTTTAAGCCTTCCTTCACTTTAAGGATGCTATCACAGAAGCTGTATACCCTGTTAACACTTTGGTACACTTTATTGTGCTCAATGACAGTCTAAGTTTTAATATGCAGCTCTAACTTCAAATATTGTTTTTCCACAGAGATTCTCTCAGGTGCAAACCAGGGTACCAGAACTAACACTTCTAGAATCTACCTTCAACCAAAAACTCCAAAGGGTTCCTATTTCAACACCTAGGACTCAGGTCCCTGAAGTGGGATCATTCTGAGCTATGTATTTACACCATTTCCCAACATTCTCCCAGAGAGCATGATACTCTAATTACCCACTATGTGAACTGGTGTTTTTAAAAAATATCTGTATTATTGTCTTTAATTCCCTATACCATCCCCAGATTCCCTACTACCTTTACAAATAAGAATTGTCTTTTTTACCTCAAAGTCTGCTTCTGAAAGAGTCTAGTTACTTAGGTATGGCTCCGATAGACCCAATTTTCATTGCAGTCTGTATCATTAATGCCCTCTACGATTGTGCCATGCATAACTATTTGGAGTGGTCAATCTCAGATCATCTGCCATACTTATCACTCCAAGTATGCTAACAAATATATGTCACATGCATTAATATTCTGAGAGTCTGCAGCTAGCTTTCTTCTTGAATTTAGAAATGAGGCCATCTATATCTAACAAGTTTATCTCCAACAATATCTGAGTCTTCTTGAACCGAAGATGGTTGTAAGGTGCCATTTTCAACGGATTAAAAACGTCACTGAAATGTTACTGCCATGGTAGGCACTCAATAAATGTATGTGAACAACAACAAAAAAGAGGATAGAAGCTAGAAAGACACGTAGAATGGTGAACAACATAAGGGAAGATGTTACACAATAACTGGAAGTGGGAGCATTCAACTAAACTAAAAATTCAGTTGAAAACAAAGAAGTAAGAAATAGCCTTTGCATCCAATTCATCTTTCTGAAAAGTAATTTCTTTGTATTCTCAATGCTTTCAACAAAATTATTTCTATATAACAATGCTCAGCATGTTGCCCAACAAAATAGAAAAGATAGTCGTTTCAAGAATTGGAAATGCAAACATAAAACCATAATTGCTTTTTAATATAGAACCTTTTGAAAAAATATTGAGGGAACAGGAGGGATAGTACAGTGGGGAGGGCATTCGCCTTGCACATAGCAGACCAGATTCAATCCCCAGCGCCTATATGGTCCCTTGAGCCTGCCAGGAGTGATTTCTGAACACAGAGCTAAGAGTAACTCCTGAGCGCCACCAGGTGAGCCTCACTCCCCCCGAAAAAAGAAGAAAAATATTGATGTTTCCATGTGCTCAGGTGTTACTCCTAGCACTGCACTCAGAAATTGCTCCTGGCTAGGGGTTCTATGTAATGCCGGGGAACAAATTCGCGTCCAACCGGGGTCATGGCAAATGCCCTACCACTCTGCTACCACTCCCACAATGTTTCCAACTACTTGTTTAGAGATAAAATCTTGTCACACTATGTTTTCCTTTGTTCCTCTATAATCTTAACTGAAAATAGGCACTAGAATTGGATACCCACTTTGTGAGCTTTTAGGAAGAATAACAAATGAAAATAAAACCCAGCTGTACAGACTTCATGGAGAGGTCAAAGCATAGGTTGCCAGTTTAAGCATTTTTGTTTTAGAGAATTCACATTCTCCAGTTAATTCACACACATATAAAATCCACATGGACCACTATGGTGGCATATACAAATCAGCCTGACAGCAGCACCACATACACAAGGGCCCTTTCAAATCATTTATGACAACTTTTTTTTTTATAGCTATTGGTACTTTGGCCTAATCTCGCTCATAGAACATCAGAGCTGGAAGGACATATGTTGCCATTTTGTTTGTACTAGCGTGGCTGTGTAAACTAAGCAACATTTTGTGTATTTTTTCACACATTTTCCAGTCATAATACTTGTACATATTTCATCTAGAGATGCTGAAATAAATATTTCATACATTACACAAAGCACATAGAAATTAGAATATTCTTGTTGCAAATTTAAAAACACTAAGCTCCCCCATATCATTTGGTTTCATCACATATTGCACTCAAATCAAATCAATTCCATCATCATTCGCTCATTTAATATAATCCATATCCTTGGTAAAGAGGAGTAAGCAGTGAATAAATATAATTTCTTTCCCTGATAAAGTTTCATTGTATGGGAGGAGGCAGGAAACAAATGTAATATATATTTCATTGCACAGGGTTGTAACAGCAAGAAAGGGAACCAGAAGTTGTGTTATAAATGAGGCTGAAACAAAAAAATCAGAAAATTTCTCACTGATTACATAGAAACCAAAAATAATTGTAGTTGGATAGTACAGCAGATAAAGCTATTGTCTTTAAGCCATAGCTGACACAGGCTCAATTCCTAGCAGTATGACCCCCTGACTCCAACCAGCAGTGATCCCTGAGCATAGAATGAGGAGTAAACCCTGAGTACCAAAGCCAAAAACAATTATAGCAATTAAAAATATAATTGTAATCTTATCTTCTGAAAAACATCAAAGGAAGATCTAAATGAAAAGGCACTACTCATTCTATTTCTCACTCTAAAATACACACAAGAATACACACACACACACACACACACACACACACACACACACACACACACACTAGCCTGGGTCTTTCTCAACGTTCATCTTTCTTTACCAAACTAAATAGTGAATCTCTTTCCTTCTTTTTCTTCCAATTCACTTGATAACTCTATTATCTTTTTTAAAAGTCTTCTAAAGAAAAAAACACCTGACTTAATTTAATTTGATTATTTGTTGAGAAGTGACCCTAAGCCAGAAATCATGTAGGTTCTGAAACTATACAAATGAAACAACTCAAGTGCAAAGAGAACAGACAACAAAACATAAATCATAACAATGATATTAAACCCTTTTAAAAGAAGTTCCTGACTCATATGGGTTAGGGGGAGGTTATATCTTACCTGATATGTTGGAGCCAACTAGGTTAGCCTCGTGGCAAGAGAAGGGGAGATGTGGCAGGGTAATTTCTCCACCATGATGAACCCTCATATTTCAGTCATCTGTTACAGCTGCAATCAACTATTAAATTCCCAAACCTCCCTTGTGATTCTCTCAACAGGATCCAATATCACTTTCCTTTAAAGTTTCTTAGTATCTGCAAGTAAAGGGTTAACAAGCTGATTTGTCTTTCATATCAGAATTTGGACTACAGTTAACTGCTTTGTCTCCTAATTAACCTTATGTCTTTTAATGGCATTAATATGTTACCAGTTCAGGTGGTTATTGAGAGAACAAAGAGAAAAATAAAATAAAAAACACACTCCTGGTTGGTAAATTGCATCTGAGTTGCTTGGAGTTGTTATAGGAAGTGTTAGTTTTCATGGGACATGAGACTTCTGAATCAGGGCTCTTTCTGTGTATGAACTAAATACTAACCTCATCGCTTCACTTGAAGTCCAAAAATAGTCACTTTTGGACAGTAATGTAGCCCTTAGCATCTCATTTCCCATGACAGCAGAGTTGTTACTGCTGTCACACTGCTGGAACTCTGTCCTAGTAGTCAGAGGTGGGGGTAGAGGGAGTTTCTTGTGAGTCTAAATATTGAGTAGAGTCTAGAAAGATGTCCTATAAATAACTCTACAATCTACAAAGTCTTAATTTAACTTCAAGGTGCTTGTTTCTCATCGTGGCCAATGTGTAGGGTGGTGAAGTAAGCATATAATGTCCCCTTACTTGTTCCTTTAGTACAATTCACATCAAAAACCCAGTAACAACTTTTAATTAGGCACAACATTACCTGGCACTCAGACCTTTTCTCTCACAATAATTTACCCTGTCTTCTTAGCTTCAGATTTTATATCATTCAGATATGCTGCTTTCACTGGACTTTTCTCTGGTTCATTTAAATTTCAATGAAAGTTGAGTTTTTTATTTTTTTTCTTCCTATGATGATTTTCATACTTAGTTTCCAACTTTCTGTTGCTCTCTCATCAAAATCTAAGCTCTTGACTGCATTCCCATCCACTTGGCTTGCCTCATTTTCATTATAATTTATCTTAACATTCCCCCTCTGTACTCAGATAATACTCTTCTGGTCTGCCAAGAATATGCTGTGCTTTGGGTTTCTTTTTCTTTACAAAATACATTTTCTAATGAAGGCTCTGTTATTGTATAAATATCCTGGGCATGTCAACCTGACACCCCACAGTATAAATATCAGGGAAATGAACTTTCAATCAACACATTGCAAAGTTGTCAAATAACCAAAAAACAGGTTGGTTTTTAATATTACAGATACTTTTGGGCCTTGTGCTGAAACTCAGTGATGGATCACATGACTTGCATGTGGGAAGTCCTAAGTTCAAGCCCTGACACCACAAAATAAGTAAACAATAAAAGATAAAAATCCTTATGCCGGTATTTGCTATAATCATTCCTTCCTTTCCTTTCCCATTGTTGCTATTGTTGAGAAGACCAGGATCACACCTGATGAATGTAATACTCACATATTCACTTATGGACATTGATCAGGGTCATACTTGTCGTATGTAAATGTACTTGCTGGCAGTCACACTCCGTGGACCTGCATACCTTCTTATGGTGACTCCAACAGCCCCCATGATGTTCACACCTGTGCTCACCAGGGTCATACGTCCTGGCTATAGTACTCAATCATCAAATCCCAGTGCTCATTAAGTGTTGCACAGTAGATTTGAGACTTATACACTCCCTGCTGTGTACCAATGATTACATACTTAGTTACAGGGACCAAAAGTCCCAAATAGTATATGTACCAGGACGACAGGACGACACTTAAAAAATGTGACAAATGAGATTGGCTTCATGCTTATAGGGTATGACTTAGCCACTAAGTCATCTGCTATTATCTTAAAAACAGTTTTTCATGAGTACCCATTAAATTACAAAAAAAAAAAAGAAAAGAAAAGAAAGAAAGAAAGAAAGAAAGAAAGAAAGAAAGAAAGAAAGAAAGAAAGAAAGAAAGAAAGAAAGAAAGAAAGAAAGAAAGAAAGAAAGAAAGAAAGAAAGAAAGAAAGAAAGAAAGAAAGAAAGAAAGAAAGAAAGAAAGAAAGAAAGAAAGAAAGAAAGAAAGAAAGAAAGAAAGAAAGAAAGAAAGAAAGAAAGAAAGAAAGAAAGAAAGAAAGAAAGAAAGAAAGAAAGAAAGAAAGAAAGAAAGAAAGAAAGAAAGAAAGAAAGAAAGAAAGAAAGAAAGAAAGAAAGAAAGAAAGAAAGAAAGAAAGAAAGAAAGAAAGAAAGAAAGAAAGAAAGAAAACATAAGGGGCCGGGAAGGTGGCGCTAGAGTTTAGGTGTCTGCCTTGCAAGCGCTAGCATAGGACGGACCGTGGTTTGATCCCCCGCCATCCCATATGGTCCCCCCAAGCCAGGAGCGATTTCTGAGTGCATAGCCAGGAGTAACCCCTGAGCATCAAATGGGTGTGCCCCAAACCCTCCCCCAAAAAAAGAAAACATAAAATTCAAAGAATTCTCAAACTCACAATGGTGTTAGGATATAATCTAATCCTTCTCATTATAGTTAGAAAAAGATCTCATGTGTTTTCACAGCTCCCCTTAAAATGGAAGATTGTGATTTCACGATTTCAAAATACCAAAGAGAACTGGAGACATCACTGAGAAATCTAGGCTAATCTGGAATAATGATTCCCTTTGAAGACCAGTACTGGGCACTGACAATCAGAAGCTTTCTTTCTAAGAAAGTTTTATTACATTTTTTTTATGTAAGGCAGGGAAAAGTATAATGAGATTCTTTAGGTATAATTAAATTAAATTTTAAATGTAGAGCAGATACATTACATTGTACTATGTTTTCTAATATGTGTAAAAGCTTTGTTCTAAATCGTGTCATTTAAAAGCTTGGGGATTTTAACTAATAAAGATAAGATTTAAAATTCCATATATAGTCAAAGGAATTTCTCTTTCTCTTTTTCTGTTTTTTCATGCCTTGAAACATTGGAAACCATGACTCTCTTCCACCCTCACCAAACTATATCAAGCACAGCTAGTGAAAGGAAAGAGTTAACCACTAAAGCCTGAAGTGCCATGAATTTAATAACAATGGATCCGTACCTATCATTGTTTCAGTTTGTTTTCTCTGTTTGACAACCTGTAGATAAAATTGTGCATGAAATAATAAAATAAGAAAGCTGACAAAGGAAAGTAGATACTGTTCAAAAAAAAGAGTTTTCTAAATGTAACTGAAGCAGTGACTAATATTTGTAAAATAAATAAATAAATAAAATAAAAAACTTCTTGCCTTAAATTTGAGTATGTCATGTTAAGAATTTCTTTCTTAAAAGGGAGGGATGAAGAGAGAAAGAAAAACAGAAAGATAGAGAATATTTACCATAGAGGTAGGTGTGGGAAGAGGGGGTGGAGAGCAGGAGGGAAACTGGGGAGGAAATGTACCCTGAAGGAATGAGTGTTGGAACTTTGTATGACTGAAACTCAATTATGAATAACTTTGTAACTGTGTATTTCTTGGTGATTCAATCTAAAAATTTATTAAATTTAAAAAAGAATATCTTGGGGCCAGAGAGGTGGCACAGTAGTAAGGCATTTGCCTTGCACCCGGCTGACCCAGGACAGACCATGGTGAGCACATAGTCAAGAGTAACCCCTGAGTGTCACTGGGTGTGGCCCAAAATCCAAAAATAAATAAATAAATAAAAATAAAAAGGAATATCTTTCCTAGGCAAGAGTCAAGATTTTAATCATCACCAAAGAGCAATAAAATATTGCTGAGTTCAATAAGGCCCAAACATACTGTCAGCATTGCTGAACAGTTTAGAGTCTTATCAGAAATCAAAGAAACTTCTGGAAAGAATGAGTCCTTCACGAAGCTTCAATCCTACCTCAGCTCTCAACACCCTCACTGCCTCCTTTTTAAACATGAGTTTTTTTTCACTACTTCAGATGTGCCAAGATCTTCCTTCATCTTAGAATCTGCTGTTTCTACTTGGAACGTTTTACTTCTCACTGACTCACTCCTCTCTCAGATCACACATGGCTATCATTTGCTAGAGAGAGGCTTTCCAGGTTCCTTCTGCAGAATAGGTTAGAAGCTTCCTGGTCCTGAGCAACCAGCAGAGCACTGCTACATCCAAAACTCAACCTTTAGTGTGATGTGCCTGGTCCCTGTGACACCAAGACTTCATAAAAGATGAGGTCAGCTCTATTGATTTCTGCCTCCACATCCCTGGACCATAGTAGAATTCCAGATCAGAATGGTAGTCAATAAGTATTTATTGAACAAATAGATAAGCTAACCAAAGATGTGCATAAAAGAAACATAATTTAATTTGTTATTACATTAATATCTAGCAATCCCATATAGGCTTATTAAAAGTCATCTTTTAAAAAAAGCACAAAACAGATAAATTTTCCCAACTCCAAATACAAGGAAACATTTAAATCCAACACATCATTCATCAATTGCCAATATAAAAAGTTAAGCTACTAAAGGAACCAAGAAATAAAAGGGGGTTTTAATCCAACTTTTTTTTGCAAGAAATGATCAGTCATAACTCAATTTAAGAAAAATCTAAGAAGCTGTGTGAGGCATTTTGGTTTGTTCTTGGTTCCTTTCCAAAATACCGTGTAGGAGGCTTGGCACACTGGAGCGGAGATGACAGATTGAAAACAGAAAAAGTGCATAAGATCTGAATCAAAAATAAAGGCAAGCAAATAAAGCCTTTATAAAAGGAGGTTCAGATGGACTGAAAGAGGATTGTGGGTGTTCAAACGTGACCCTAAAACAGAAATACAAGACTGAATAATCATGGCGCTGGACTTCATTGGGCCATCAGTCACTAGCATGAAACACGATAATCATTCAGTGTTTCTCTTAAGTCTCAGCTCTCTTATAAGGTAGCCACCATGATTATTCTCAGGTTATAAATAAGGTAACTAATTTAAATCACGATGTCATTTTCTCAGAGACACATAATTGTATAAAATTCATAGTCAAAGACATGTGTGGAACCCCCAAACCTAAACTAAAAGGTTATCTAAGTCAAACTCCGCTTTCTACTTCTGCATATCCACATCAGCCTATTCCTTTTTGATATTTCCAACTTTTATACACCACTCTGCCATGAGAAATTTATTTTTGTTTTTGGTTTTTTTTTTTTTTTTGGTTTTTGGGCCACACCCAGTGATGCTCAGGGGTTACTTCTGACTATACACTCAGAAATCACTCCTGGCTTGGGGGACCATATGGGATGCCGGGGGATCAAACCGCAGTTCATCCTGAGTCAACCGCATGCAAGGCAGACATCCTTCTTGCTTGTGCCACCGCTTTGGCCCCCATGAGGAATTTGTTTAAGACCTTCTCTCAGGAATAGCCACAAAGTGACTATAAAGACATACAGAATAAGGGCAGGCAGCATAGGCAGGTCATATGGCTTGAAGCACCTGCAGTAAGGTGTCAAACCCATCATTAATTTTCCCACTGGTTGCAAGTCAGTCACTGAAATCTATTGGTGCAATATGCAATATGCAATATTTTCTAATGGATTTGTGATATTGTTCTGAATACTGCTCTGCCATTTGAGAATTTCTTTTCTTTTTTTTTCTTTTTGGACCACACTCGGTGATGCTCAGGGGTTACAACTCCTGGATATATACTCAGAAATTGCTCCGGGCTTGGGGGAACACATGAGATGCTGGGGTATTGAACCATGGTCCATTCTAGGTTAGCGCATGCAAGGCAAACACTCTACCACTTGCACCAACGCTTCAGCCCCATTTGAGATACTTTTATCCCCTAATTCATATTTTTTATTTTTATGTCATATTTCATTTCATTTCTCATTAGCATACTTGGATCTGCCTACTTCCCGTCACTGGCTTTAGTATGATTTATAAGTATGAAGCATCTATACACTAACCATTTCTGTACTTTCCGGCCTGTAACAATGCTGCCAAGAACATCCCAACAGGGGGATAAAGATGAATACTTCAAGCATTTTTATTTGGAAAATAACATTGCTCAAGACTTACCCAGGCCTGGCTCTGGACTCAGGGATCATTTCTGGCAGTGCTTTGGGGAACATCTGGGGTTCTAGGGCTCAAATCTGGGTCTTCCATGTGCAAGGCAAGTGCCCTACCCATTGTACTATTGTTCTAGTCATTTGACTAAATCTTCAATAGGAAATTATTGTTTATTCTTCATTTGATCAACAAAACCAAATCACCACTACATAGGTACCATTCCTTTAGTGCATTTTTCTTATATCTGTCCACCAAGATGCCCTACTTCCCTTGTGAAGTCGGACTTTTGGAAATGTCATAATGCAGTTCTCATGTGGGTCATGTTTAAAATCAAGTTTTCTAATTCTTAACTTTATTGTGGAACAAGGAAAGAAGGTCCATAAAAGATTTCCTCTTATTTTGTGTGAATCCCTCTCAGTAGAAAAGGCATGGGGACCCTGGAAAGCAGGCCTCTGAGCCCTCACAAATATGTTCACAATGGAACTCTGAATTCAGAGTCAGGGAATGCCTTGCTAGATCCCACTTTTCTATTCCTTATTGCTTCTACTCAGGAGTCTTGCCTGAAGAGAATCATCTGGAGCATCTTGACTGGAGGGCAGGGGCAGGCCGCCCTGCTGAACAGGAAGAAAAGGAGCATCGGGAGCCAATTCTGGCAGGGACCTAAGAGCCTGTGAGGGCAGATTGTGCCACGTGGCCACTTGTGACCAGATTCTCCTTGCCACGTTATCCAGGGGAAGTGCTTGCTGTAAAAACACTGAAGGTGAGATTCCATATGCAGTGTGTAAAGTGGCTAACACAGGTAAGTTTATACAGTAGGTTAAAGAAAGAGTGGTGTTTTCACTCCTTTCGTAGTTGTAGATTCCTCTGCTGCAAGCTTTTCTTGACAGAAACTCTTTGGCAGAATGATAGCAGATAATCTTGCCATAAAGTATAAAATAATTGGACTGACAGTTTTATTTTGATTGTTTGGTCTCAACTCACACAGTATTCCCATTTTTACATGATAAAACTTATCATAATAAAACTTAATAAATGAATAGGAGAGGTAACCAAAGGGCTAGAGCACAGGTTTTGCATGCAGAAAGCCCTGTTCCTATAAATATGGTGTTTGGTCCCCTTGCACAAAAGGGAGCAAGAGTAACTACTTGCAGAGAGCCAGAGAGTGCTGAGTACCAGAGGGTGTGCAAACAAAACCAAATAAAATAAAACCAAAAAATTACCTATTAAAATAGAATATGAGATAGTGCAAGGAATAGAACCCAGATAGAGCACAAGGGTGACCCTGAGTTTTATCACCCTTCCCTCCATCCACACACCATCCCAGCACCACTGAACAAATGCCACTATGTGTTTATGAGCCTTACTAAAGTATGAAATAAGCCGGATTGCAGTCTATACTAAAAAATGACAACATAACACTTTACAAATGTTTGTGTGCACAATTGAATCAAAACCATGGATCAAAACCAAAAGTTTGCCAGCTATGGCAAAGAGGTATTTACTAATTTACAGCAGTTTTCAAGAGCATTAATAATCATCTTATAGGTAATCAAAATGTATTGAAATTTGTTCTTTGGGGGCCAAGACGGGGAAAAAAATAAAATAAAATTTGTTCTTTAAGTCTATCTACCAATGGGTTCCTCTATATTAGAAGTGGAAGCAAAAGAAAAATCAAGCTCGTCCTATCTTTCAGTGAAAAGGTAAAAAAAAAAAAGTTACATGATTTATCAAAAAAAAAAAAAGGTTTCATTGTGTCCTTTTCATTAATATCCCTTTTATTTTTCATGATTTTTATCTTTTTAAACAGAAGAGTTACCCTACAGCTAATATGTTATGTGCCAAAAATGCTTCCTGTGAAAATGTTGGCCACAAAGAAGTTCCTGTGAGCAGACCTAGAGCCTTCCTTCTTTTATTAAGACAATATTTGTTTTTATTACTAGATGTGTTTTAGGGGTCCAATTTCACATCTCTTCAAAGTTCATACCCTGACCTAGAGCTCTTTCTGCCAATTCCCTTGTTGATAGAAGAGATGAGGTTCTTTCTCTCCATTACTCACCCCCTAATTCTACACACATTTACTGGAGAACAAATTTTACTTTTATAAATCACATAGATGTACTAGTGACCAGGGACTATGGAGATTTCGGATGACAATGCAGGAAGGAGTAATATTAAAGATTCTGTTTTTTTTTTTTTACAAGTCATTTCACTTACAGTGGTGATCTCTAAAGCCAGAGCAATAGTAGAGCAGATAAAGATCCAGCCTTGCAAATGGCCAACCCAGGTTCTACCCCTGGGTCATCTGAGCCTTACCAGGAGTGATTCCTGAGCATAGAGCCAGGAGTATGTCCTGAGCACAGCCAGCCATGCCCCCCCCCAAAAAAAGTGCCCATCTCCAAAAAAACCTATACATGACTAAGTGAAAATCAGTTCTGGGACTAGGGGACCCAACGTCTAATCTTCTCCTGGGAAGATATATCTGTCACCCCTATTTATTCATTCAACAGATATTTGAAGAACCAGAAAGAAGGCTCAAAGGTCTGGCATATGCATGTGGGAACCCTCAGCACCACAGCATCTCACCCCAACCCAACATAGCCAAGTGTGACCTGAAAAAAAAAAAAAAGCAATCACTTTCTATATTTTCTGCTTTGTATTGCTAAACTTAGGAGTAATTATGGAGGCCAACAGATAGAACTTGTCCTTCAGCAACACAAACATTACCTTCTCTATTCTCCTGAATCAGTGTTTTTGTGTAGCCAGGTTCTAAATCTGTTTCCAATATGTTTCCCCCTGCTCCCAACCTTCACCCGTAACTGGCTCCTTGCAACTCTTTTAAGTGAAACCATTAAATGGCTCTGTTAGTAAGCATCAAGGACATAACCCTACAAATTTTTTTACTTCCTTTTTTATTTATTTTTAATTATTAAAACAAAGATGCAAAGAAAGAGAACAAGGTAAAGTTACAGTGGAAGGACAATCACCCATAAACAGAATTCTCAGTAGTTCCATTGCTGATATCTTAACTTTGAACTTTCAGCCAAAGAACATTAAGAAAAATAAAACAGAACCCATATACATTTACTTTGTCCCTCAAGTCCCCAGATTGTAGTACATAATATTTCTTAGCAGCGCAAAAGCAATCTAAAGACATAAAACTTATGTAACTCCTTAAACATTGAAGGCAAAGTACTTTTTTACATTTCCATGCTCATGCATATTAGTTTAAGTTAACCTCAAAAGTTTAAGTGGGTTGTTTTCTTAAAGATTAGAGTCAAAGGAGCACAGTAAAAACGGTGTTAGAATGGTAATTATTGTTTGCATAGGCCCACCAAAATATGAGGGACATGGAAAGGAAAAGCCTTGGCCTAAATACAAGGAGACCCTACCCCTGAAGTTTCCTGGCAAAAGACCAACTTTAGGCTCCAGGCAAACTAGTTTGTCCAATCCAGGTCATTGTCTGTAGTGCCAATACACTTTTATTTTTCACACAGTCTCTGTTGTTGGTATCATGTTTATGTATTAAAGATCCTGGAATCTGCATATCCTATATTACAGTCAGGATGGCACAGTGTCCTCACAATTAAAGGGCAATGCAGAGAACCCTGTCCTGTAAGCAGGTCGTTGTTGTTGTCAAGTCTTCTGAGTGTTAAGGGAAGTCTCTTTTGAGCAGGTTGATGTCAGAGCCGTAGTAGTGTCTTTCCTAGTAGAGGATAGCTTCCAGGTATTGTTATAAAAAACCTTGGATGTTTCGTAAATAGCTTCCCTGGTTCAGAGGTGAATGGATGATGCCCATTCTTCTGAAGCCTGCGCCAGGTCATTATATCAATGTTCAGGGTCCCATTGCACTACAAGATTTATGTGTTCCATAACCCTACAAATTCTGCTTTTTATTTCATAGCAGCATCAAAGATACCATCCTGAGAAACCTTGCTGCTTGAAATTCTATCAGGAGCTATGAGACCAAAATAAATCCGTCCTAAGCTAAGACAGGTGCAATGGTGAGTTTGTTCAAGTAACCCTGCTTTTTTGGTTTAGGAGTCAATCAGCATCCTTATCTCCACTCTGTTTGTGGTAATCAGAACCTTCTGTGCATTCCCAGTAACATGTATTGAGTTTTGCTCAGTACTTGGAGAATCTATATTCCTATATTCAGGTCTCAATTTCCTTCCAAGTTTAATAAATTATATTTTTTTCTCCTCAAAATCACCATCTGTTATCTCATCAACAATATCTTATCCCAGCAGTTCCATGACCTGGAGTCCCTCAGGCCCAGGCTGGTCTTTCAAGTTGGTTTGCCAAGAAGAAATCATAACTAGATGTTCAACAAAGAGATTTTCCAGATGAGGGAAGGTGGCAGGGCCAGAAAAAGAAATGTGAAGATTTTTCAACTTCGTAACTTTACTTTTGAAGATTTTAAAAGCATTTCACTTTGTGCTATTAACTTTACTGTATACATGAGAAGGATCTCATAACACACTTATGATTAACATGTTTGTAAGCACATTTCTTGAAATACATAATGTCACTGAACTATTTATGGTTGATCATCAAGTGCTTATTCATATTCCTGACACATCAATCAATCAGTTCTGGCATAAAACATGGCTGATTCAATAATAAAATTAGCCATATATGTCATTTACTCAAGTCACTTTCCAATTGTAACATTAAAAAATTAAGTTTAGGATGAGCCTATCTCCATGTATAATTTAAATAAGATTGGGCTGAGGGGCAAAACATGACATTTATAACTAGGGAACTTGCAAGTAGGTTGTTCAAAATGCTCACTTAGAAGGAAAAACAATGAAGCTTACAGATCAGGGAGAGATACAGTTTATCCATGGAAATTTTTTAAATAAAATTTAAAACAACAGTTAAGAAATAAAAGAAAAATGTGGCCCATGCTTTAATAGCAATCTAAAAATACTTTCACAAGATTCATATAATTGTTGTCTCTTCTTAAAAATTATTCCTATGGCATCATTTGATTCTGAACTAAAAGTGAACCTTAAATGATTCAGTGACAGCAGTGAAGAGCATCAGTCTGGACTGACACAGAGATGAGTAAGGCAGATCTATTATGAATAGATACAAAAACATGTAAAATCCGGATGTTAGGAATGACCCTCCCAGGGAGCAAGGCTGGAAGAGGAGCATGATAAGGCCAGAGAAAAATTGTTTTGAGTAACTATGGGGAAAGGAGTGCTATGAAGAGAAAGCCCCTACCAGGGAGTTTATATTTGGCCTGGTCCTTCTTCCCTCCACCAGCAAACTGGATCAATGTAGAGCTGTCTGAAAACATCAGGCAATTGGATGCTTTCTTGCTTGGAGGCCTTTGTTGCCGTGGAAACAGCAGCCCTCTATTTTCTGAGAGGTGGTTAATAATTGGATTTGGAAGAAATCTAATTCTATTTCAAACTTCAATTCAGCTTATTGCTTTTTCTGATACTTCCACGGTGGGTATCATTACTGAAAACTCAGAATATTTTAGGAACTAACATTCAGGAAAAGATGCCAGGTATAATTTCCAAGAATCTGTCCAGATCCCTGGGAATAGATCTAGAAGGGGTGAATTAAAAATCAGAATTCTCAAGTTTGATTATGAGTGCTTATTTCAGCAAATGAACCAGAACTTTCACAAAGCAACACAAGCCCTATTCATGTGGAGTCAAAGAGATAGTACAGGGCTTAAGGCACTTGCCTTGCATGGCCCCGACCCCAGTGAGATTTCCAGCATTATATGGTTCCCACAGGAGTGATCCCCAGCACGGGAAGAAAGAAGTCCTCTAACATTTATTAGTGTAGCCCAAAATCAAGTAAAACAAACCTATATAAATTAATTCATAAAAGGTCCAGACAGTAAAGCTGGTTGGGCACAGCCTTGAAAACAGATGACCTGGATTCAATCCTCAGCACCCTGTATAATCCCCTGAACCCCACCAGCACAAAACCAGGAATATATCCTGAGCATGGCCTAGTATGCCCCAAAAAAATGTTTAGTAAGATAGGGTGGCTATATGCTTATTGAAGCAATGTTATTTTTGTTGAAAACTTTTTCTTTTCTTTTTCATTTTTACATAATATTTAATCTAAATTTTTATGTATCTAATCTAAATTTTAAATTAAATTATAATTTAAAATTAAAAAATAACAGTCATACTTTTCAAATTCCCAAATATAATAGTGGGAAATTAACAAAAGAATAGCATGTATTTTTATATCTTTATTTAAACATCTTGATTACAAATATGATTGTGATTAGGTTTCAGTCATGTAAAGAACACCCCCCTTCACCAGTGCAACATTCCCACCACCAATGTCCCAAATATCCCTCCATCCTACCCCACCCCAACCTGTACTCTAGAGAGGCTTTCCAGTTCCCTCCTTCATTCACATGGTGATGGTAGTTCTCAGCACTCACCACTCTTTGTGGTGAGCTTCATGAAGTGAGCTGGAAGTTCCAGACCTCCTCTCATTGTCTCTGAGGATTGTTGCAAAAACGACTTTTATTTTTCTTAAAACCCATAGATGAGTGAGACTATTCTACATCTATCTCTCTCCCTCTGACTTATTTCACTCAGCATGATAGATTCCATGTACATCCATGTATAGAAAAATTTCATGACTTCATCTCTCCTGATGGCTGCATAATATTCTATTGTGTATACGTACCACAGTTTCTTTAGCTATTCATCTGTTGAAGGGCATCTTGGTTGTTTCCAGAGCTTGACTATTGTGAGTAGTGCTGCAATAAATATAGGTGTGAGGAAGGGATTTTTGTATTGTATTCTTGTGTTCCTGGTATATCTCTAGGAGTGGAATAGCTGGGTCGAATGGGAGCTCAATTTCCAATTCTTGGAGGAATCTCCATATTGCTTTCCATAGAGGTTGGACTAGATGGCATTCCCACCAGCAGTGGATAAGAGTTCTTTTCTCTCCACATCCCAGCTAGCACTGATTGTTCTCATTCTTTGTGATGTGTGCCAATCTCTGTGGTGTGAGATGGAACTCTCAACAAGATGGAAATGAAAGGAACCTTTCTCAATCTAGTTAAAGCCATCTGCCACAAGCCAATGGCAAATATTATCCTCAATGGAGAAAAACTAAAAGCCTTTCTTCTAAACTCTGGTACAAGACAAGGCTGTCTGCTCTCACCACTCCTCTTCAACATAGTACTGGAAGTTCTTGCTATAGCGATCAGGCAAGAAAAAGATATCAAGGGAACCCAGATAGGAAAGGAAGAAGTCAAGCTCTCACTGTTTGCAGATGACAAGATACTTTACTTAGAAAATCCTAAGACTCTACCAAAAAGCTTCTAGAAACAATAGATTCATATAGCAAGGTGGCAGGCTACAAAAAGTAACACACAAAAAATCAATGGCCTTTTTATACACCAATAATGATAGAGAAGAGATGGACATCAAGAAGGCAATCCCATTCACATTAGTGCCACACAAACTCAAATATCTTGGAGTCAACTTGACCAAAGACGTGAAGGACCTATACAAAGAAAACTATAAATCCCTGTTCCAAGAAATAAGAGAGGACACACGGAAATGGAAACACATACCATGCTCATGGATTGGCAGGATTAACATCATTAAAATGCCAATACTCCCCAAAGCATTATACAGATTTAATGCGATCCCTCTAAAGACACAGACACCCATGACATTCTTCAAAGAAGTGAATCAAACACTTATGAAGTTCATCTGGAACAATAAACACCCTCGAATATCTAAAGCACTCCTAGGGAAAAGAAATATGGGAGGCATTACTGTCCCCAACTTTAAACTGTACTACAAAGCAATAGTTATCAAAACAGCATGGTATTGGAATAAAGACAGACCTTTAGATCAGTGGAATAGACTTGAGTGGTTAGCCACTTGCAAAAAAATGAACATGGACCCCCAGTTAACATCATGTATGAAGGTAAAATCCAAATGGATTAAAGACCTTGATATCAGACCTGATACCATAAGGTATATAGAACAACACGTAGATAAAACACTCCATGACATTGAGACTAAAGGCATCTTCAGGGAGGAACTGCACTTTCCAAACAAGTGGAATCAGAGATTAACAGATGGGAATACATTAAGCTGAGAAGCTTCTGCACCTCAAAAGAAATAGTGCCCAGAATATACAAGACCCACCCACCATGTGGGAGAAACTATTCACCCAATACCCATCAGATAAGGGGCTAATATCCAAAATATACAGGACACGGTATCCCATCAAAAATCCCATCAAAAAATGGGGATAAGAAATGAACAGACACTTTGATAAAAAAAGAAATACAAATGGCCAAAAGGCACATGAAAAAATGCTCCTCATCATCAGGGAGATGCAAATAAAAACTTTTTCTTAATAATACCTTCAGAGTCCACTTAAATTCCCTCCAGGGTGAGGCCTATTGTTCAATGGCAAAAACACTTCCTTGCAAACAAAATCACCAAATGGGTCACAGAGTTGTCCACATTTGCCCAAAACAGTCACAGTCCCTATGTGGTTGAGGTTCTGAGTACCACTGAAACCTGTGTCAAGAGCATGACATTGTGAGCATGCACCCAAACTCTAGAGTTAAATCATATACAAACATTTCCATAAATCCTGGGCTACGCCCAGTCATCACAACAGCAACATAGGACAAAGAATTAAATCACTTGTTAATTTTATTCCCACTAAGAAATTCATTCCATAACATAATATGCATATTTTATACAATAAGCACATCATTTTATACCAGTATCAAAGGCCTCTGTGATTTTTACAGTGAGAAGAAGTGAACTGCTTATCTTTAAATTGAGAGGAGAAGCTAAAGTTGTCATTAAAGTTGACTTTAAAAATGATGTTGAGGGCCCAGAGAGATAGCACAGAGGCGTTTGCCTTGCAAGCAGCCGATCCAAGACCTAAGGTGGTTGGTTCGAATCCCGGTGTCCCATATGGTCCTCCGTGCCTGCCAGGAGCTATTTCTGAGCACCTCAGGATATGGCCCAAAATCAAAAAAAAAAAAAAAATTATGTCGAAGTCAGAGATGACTCAGATAGCATGTTTAAGGCTGTAAGGCTAGCCCACTGCTCAGTGCTCATAGTATAGAGTGTTCCTAGAAGCTCTTCTGTTTGTGCCTGATGGCTCTGCTAGCTGAGATCCAGCAATTCCCAGCCTCCCTAAAGCCAGCTGCATGCAAGCACCACATTGAAAGAGTACAACCTCTCCACCCAATATGAGCATTGCAACTAAAACTCTATGGAGCACTTGAGACATGAAGAAGGAAGGAGGAAGAAAAGGAGGAGGAGAAGAAAGAATGAGAAGGAGTAGGTTTGCCAGACTGTGAAGAAACAGATCCCATGTTCCTCCAGTAGAAATGTAATGTGGTGAGGTTACTATGGGAAACACTTATCATGGTTCCATAGCTTCTGAAAAAGTTAGACATAGAATTGCCATAGAAACTAGCAGTTCTATTTTGAGTTTCAGCTCAAAAAAATTGAAAGCAGGGGCCTGAATGGATATTTGTACACTAACAGCATTATTCGGAAGCTGGAACATGAAACGGATCCCATTCTTTCATCTGTTGACAGATAAATAGTGTGTATAAAAAATGTGGTATATACACAGCTATCATTAGTCCCAGAAAGGAAATTCTCGTGCTCTAACATGTATAAAATCTGAAGACACTGTTAAGTAAAGTAAACCAGAAACAAAAGGACAAATAACATGTGATAAAATTTATTTGAGGCATCTGGATAAGTCAGATTCAGAGAGACAGAAAGAAGAATCCCGGAGACTAGGACTTAGGTAGCAATAGACTTGTTTAATGAGTACAGAGCTTCAGAGAGAAGAAAATAGAGAAGACGGAAAAGTTCTGGATATAGACGGTTGATCAACAATGTGAATGTAATACCACTGAATTGCACGTTTAAAAATGAGTAAGAGAGAGCCAGAGATGTTGCTTAGCAGTTGAGTATTTGCCTTGCATGTACAAAGTGCTGCATTCAATTACTGACATTGAAGGAAGAAAGGGGATAAAATGTTAAGTTGTGTGTGTGTGTGTGTGTGTGTGTGTGTGTTTGTGTTATATCAGTAAGCAAAGTCAGCCAGTCTTCAAACCTGCAGGTCTCAGCTGACTTCTCACCTATACAGCTTTGCTCAGATAGTAGTTTTCCAAGATCAGTCCAGTCATTCTAAGTTAAGATCATTTTTTTTTTGTCATTAATAACCAGATCCTGATTTTAAAAAAGAGACTTTTTAGTGCTCAAATTCACTCCTCAGAAGATCTGCTAGATTTAGAAAATTAAAATATACGATATAGGGTCCAGAGCGATAGCATAGCATTAGGGAATTTGCCTTGCACGCGACCAATCATTAATAAAACTGAGTTCAATCCCTGACATCCCAGCTCCCTTGAGTCTGCCAGGACTGATTTCTGAGCACAGAACCACGAACAACACCTGAGCACTGCCAGATGTGCCCCCTCAAAAAATTACAATATTCTGAAATATAAATTTAGAGAAATATGAAAGCATTTTTGTATTTTTGTATCTTTTAACATATTTTACTAAGGTAATATTGGTTTAATGATGTTTTAAGGGAATAATTTCATATCTCTTTAAACATATATATATATACCAAACACCAAAGTATCACTCTCCCTCTATCACAGTCCATCAGCCATACCACATTTCCTAATCCACTGTCCCTCCCCAATTCTGCAATCAAACTCAGGGTTTTGCTTGTTTGTTTGTTTGTTTGTTTGTTTTTTCTAAAGCGTGATATTCACTCTATTAAAGTTTATTGAGCTTGTCAGCAGGTACAGAAAAGGACACTGGTCAGTATGCCCTCAGGAAACTGACAGTTAACCTTAGTAATGTAGGTAAAGTAGTTGTGCAGTCATGTGGAAAATACTGTGTACATAATCAAGGACTAGAAAAAGTGCAAGTTAATACCATTTTTGTGAAGGCCCCATGAAATAGGTGGGGGCCTGTGTTGAAAGATGTGGCAGCAGACAGAGCTCAGGTGGCAAGAAGAAAACGGTTCTGGATTGAGGCTTCAATAGAGAAGTCAGTGTGGGAAAGAGGAAATTGACCCCAGTATGCAGAGAGAGTAGACAAAGCGAAAATAAAATGGAATAAGAGGAAATACTGCTGGGTGGATCAAATATATATATATTTCACATTCAAATGCATGAATGTAAAAGAGAACCAAGAAGGGCCCGGAGAGGTAGCACAGCGGCGTTTGCCTTGCAAGCAGCCATCCAGGACCAAAGGTGGTTGGCTCAAATCCGGTGTCCCATATGGTCCCCCGTGCCTGCCAGGAGCTATTTCTGAGCAGACAGCCAGGAGTAACCCCTGACCACCGCCGGGTGTGGCCCAAACCCCCCCCAAAAAAAAGAGAGAGAGAGAACCAAGAAAATCTTGTTCATAGAATAAAACAGCCTTTGACCATCAGCAGTCAGGCTTTGCATCAATTCTTGGACTTACGGTTCTCTTTCTTGTGGAAAGTGGTATCCAAAGGGACCATATCTTCAGAGGACAGAAAAATCTTTAGATCCTTGTCTTCCAACCATGCATCAGAGGGTGCCTCTGTACTTTTCTTTTCTTTTTTTTAACCATAATTTTTTATTTGTATCATAGTGGCTTACATATTGTTGACAATAATATTTTAGGTATATATTATACATAAATCAAGGGGGATTCCTTTATTTTTTATTTAAACACTGTGGTTACAGGTTGTTCCTAATACAGTTGTGGTTTTATTTCCCCACAAATAAATTGTTCATGATGTGTTACAGTCATGCAGTCAAATTCAGGTTAGTACTGGTTTAAATTTTGTTTCTTTTGTTCATCTTCTCTTATTTCTCTCTTGCTTTTTCAACTTTTGGTTCATACTCAGTGGTGCTTAGGGGTCACTCCCAGCAATTGTCAGATCACAAGTTGATGGGAATTGAACCTTGTCTTCCCATATGCAAAGCATATGCTTAGCACCTTGAGCTATCTCTCTGGTTCTTGCACTTTGTTTCTTTATATGCCACATAAACAAAATTTTCAGTATTTTGTTTTTTCCCTCTGATATAATTTGCTCTTCATGATCCATTTGCAGTTCCATACATGTTGTCCCGAATGGTAAAAATCTTTATTTTTTCTTATAGCTAAGTAGTGCCTTTCACTAGGTTCTTATTTTCACATCTTGCTTTTGTATATAGAATTACAATGAACATAGGTGTGCATCTATCTTTCAAAATGAGTGTTCTGAGTTCTTCAAATACATAAGAGTCTGAAGTACTGGATCCTAAAGTGAGTTTATTTTTAATATCATTAGTAAAGGCTTTCCCTGTTGTCCACAGAAGCAAGCAGTTTACCATTTCATCAGCAGTGCACCATTTCCCATTTTTCCACGCCCTCATTAGCACTTTTTGCTTTTGATTTTCTTGATGAGTTATAAACTTTTCACTGAAAATAAATTATTATATGTACATGTTGGCCATCTTTATGTCTTTTTAGTGATGTGTCTAATTAGCTCTTCTACCCATTTATTGAAGGGGTGGTTTTGGTTTGTGAATTGCTAAGATTAAAAGGGCTCTTGATATATCTGGGAATATTAGCCTTCTGTCAAATGGATACTATACAGATATTTTCTCCCATTCATTGAGATACCTTTTGATTTTGATGCTAGTTTCTTTCACTCAACAGAAACTTCTTAGTTTGATGTAGTTCCATTTGTTTCTTTTTTATTCTGTTCCCCTTAGCCTTAGGACTGTGTTCCCCCAAAGGCCTCACTACAGTCAATATGTTAAGTGATAGCTATTTTTTTTTCTTTGTATTCCTATAGTTTGGGATCTGACAGCAAAGTTTTCAATCCAGTTAAACATCAAAGTTTTCTCAGTGTAAATATACTCCAAAAGTTGCATGAAATATTCTTGAAATGTTTTGTTTTCTACCTGAAGTTCAAATTTAACTTGGCATCTTGTTTTTTTATCTGACTTCTCCAGTCCTAAGTGAAAGTGTCCCTAGCTGATAATGTTGTCTCTTGCCTTTGAAACCTCAGTCAATTTAAAGGCTATGACTATTACAGTCTACTGCACTGAGATGTGATTTAAACTGTTATCAATCCTTCTTGTGCAGAGAGCAAAAAATGAAGTGCAAATCCAGTTACAGTTGTCCCCACATTATGCAATAGTCAGTATATCTTCCAGAATACAACACTTCATCCCTGTCCTCAGTTTAGGGGTTAAGTCCTATTCCATTCCACCCATTAGTTTAGTTTTCCACAGAGTCTGGAGCTTGAGAAGCCTGGCAAATTTAATTAGGCCTCCTTATTGGTCATTAGATTTAGAAATATCACATTTGAAAAGCTGTTTACCACAGCATTTAGTTTTCCTTATCTAAATGTTTGATGGTTTACAAAACAAGAAGGCACTTTAAAACCATCTCTTCCGTGCTAGAAAAATAGCACAGACATTAAGAAGCTTGCCTGCACATGACCAATCCTAGTACAGTTGCCAAGACCATCAAGAGTAGCCTCAAGCAGAGCTAGGAATAACCCTGAGCATACCAGATATGCCCAGTGTGTGTCTGTGTGTATGTGTGTGACTATCAAATAACTATCATTCTAAGTTTTCTGTACAATTCTTAAGTAAACATCAAAAAGACCTTGATGGGTTTTTTGTTTGTTTGTTTGTTTTTGGTTTTTGGGTCACACCCGGCAGTGCTCAGGGGTCACTCCTGGCTCCATGCTCTAAAATCACTCCTTGCAGGCTCAGGGGACCATATGGGATGCCAGCATTCAAACCACCAACCTTCTGCATAAAAGGCAAAGGCCTTACCTCCATGCTATCTCTCCGGCCCCGACCCTGTATTTATTTTTAAGAAACAGATGAGTTCTAACTTTCTTTTTTTTTTTTTATTTAAACACCTTGATTACATACATGATTGTGTTTGGGTTTCAGTCATGTAAAGAACATCACCCCATCACCAACATTCCCACCACCAATGTCCCAAGTCTCCCTCCTCCCCACCTAACCCCTGCCTGTACTCTAAACAGGATCTCCATTTCCCTCATACATTCTCATTATTAGGAAAGTTCAAAATGTAGTTATTTCTCTAACTAAACTCATCACTCTTTGTGGTGAGCTTCCTGAGGTGAGCTGGAACTTCCAGCTCTTTTCTCTTTTGTGTCTGAAAATTATTATTGCAAGGGTGTCTTTCATTTTTCTTAAAACCCATAGATGACTGAGACCATTCTGCGTTTTTCTCTCTCTCTCTGACTTATTTCACTCAGCATAATAGATTCCGTGTACATCCATGTATAGGAAAATTTCATGACTTCATCTCTCCTGACAGCTGCATAATATTCCATTGTGTATATGTACCACAGTTTCATTAGCCATTCATCTGTTGAAGGGCATCTTGGTTGTTTCCAGAGTCTTGCTATGGTAAATAGTGCTGCAATGAATATGGGTGTAAGGAAGGGGTTTTTGTACTGTATTTTTGTGTTCTTAGGGTATATTCCTAGGAGTGGTATAGCTGGATCATATGGGAGCTCGATTTCAAGTTTTTGGAGGAATCTCCATATCGCTTTCCATAAAGGTTGAACTAGACGGCATTCCCACCAGCAGTGGATAAGAGTTCCTTTCTCTCCACATCCCCGCCAACACTGTTTATTCTCATTCTTTGTGATGTGTGCCATTCTCTGTGGTGTGAGGTGGTATCTCATCGTTGTTTTGATTTGCATCTCCCTGATGATTAGTGATGTGGAGCACTTTTTCATGTGTCTTTTGGCCATTTGTATTTCTTTTTTGTCAAAGTGTCTGTTCATTTCTTCTCCCCATTTTTTGATGGGGATTAGATGTTTTTTTTCTTGTAAAGTTCTGTCAGTGCCTTGTATATTTTGGAGATTAGCCCCTTATCTGATGGGTATTGGGTGAATAGTTTCTCCCACTCAGTGGGTGGCTCTTGTATCCTGGGCACTATTTCCTTTGAGGTGCAGAAGCTTCTCAGCTTAATATATTCCCATCTGTTAATCTCTGCTTTCACTTGCTTGGAGAGTGCAGTTTCCTCCTTGAAGATGCCTGTAATGACCTGGAGTGTCTTGCCTATGTGTTGTTCTATATATCTTATGGTTTTGGGGCTGATATTGAGGTCTTTAATCCATTTGGATTTTACCTTCGTACATGATGATAGCTGGGGGTCTAAGTTCAATTTTTTGCAAGCAGCTATCCAATTGTGCCAACACCACTTGTTGAAGAGGCTTTCTTTGCTCCATTTAGGATTTCTTGCTCCTTTATCAAAAATTAGGTGATTGTATGTCCGGGGAACATTTTCTGAGTATTCAAGCCTATTCCACTGATCGGAGGGCCTGTCCTTATTCCAATACCATGCTGTTTTGATAACTATTGCTTTGTAGTACAGTTTAAAGTTGGGGAAAGTAATTCCTCCCATATTCTTTTTCCCAATGATTGCTTTGACTATTCGAGGGTGTTTATTGTTCCAAATGAATTTCAAAAGTGTCTGATCCACTTCTTTGAAGAATGTCATGGGTATCTTTAGAGGGATAGCATTAAATCTGTATAATGCCTTGGGGAGTATTGCCATTTTGATGATGTTAATCCTGCCAATCCACGAGCAGGGTATGCATTTCCATTTCCGCGTGTCCTCTCTTATTTCTTGGAGCAGAGTTTTATAGTTTTCTCTGTATAGGTCCTTCACATTTTTAGTCAAGTTGATTCCAAGATATTTGAGTTTGTGTGGCACTATTGTGAATGGGGTTGTTTTCTTAATGTCCATTTCTTCCTTATTACTGTTGGTGTATAGAAAGGCCATTGATTTTTGTGTGTTAATTTTGTAGCCTGCCACCTTGCTATATGAGTCTATTGATTCTAGAAGCTTTTTGGTAGAATCTTTAGGGTTTTCTAAGTAGAGTATCATGTCATCTGCAAACAGTGAGAGCTTGACTTCTTCCTTTCCTATCTGGATTCCCTTGATATCTTTTTCTTGCCTAATCGCTATAGCAAGTACTTCCAGTGCTATGTTGAATAGGAGTGGTGAGAGAGGACAGCCTTGTCTTGTACCAGAATTTAGAGGGAAGGCTTTTAGTTTTTCTCCGTTGAGGATAATATTTGCCGTTGGCTTGTGGTAGATGGCTTCAAATAGATTGAGAAAGGTTCCTTCCATTCCCATCTTGCTGAGAGTTTTGATTAAGAATGGGTGTTGGACCTTATCAAATGCTTTCTCTGCATCTATTGATATGATCATGTGGTTTTTATTTTTCTTGTTATTGATGTTGTGTATGATGTTGATAGATTTACGGATGTTAAACCAGCCTTGCATTCCTGGGATTAAACCTACTTGATCATAGTGGATGATCTTCTTAATGAGGCATTGAATCCTATTTGCCAGGATTTTGTTGAGGATCTTTGCATCTGCATTCATCAGCAATATTGGTCTGTAATTTTCTTTTTTTGTAGCATCTCTGTCTGGTTTAGGTATCAAGGTGATGTTGGCTTCATAAAAGCTATTTGGAAGTGTTTCCGTTTGTTCAATTTCATGAAAGAGTCTTGCCAGGATTGGTAGTAGTTCCTCTTGGAAAGTTTGAAAGAATTCATTAGTGAATCCATCTGGGCCTGGGCTTTTGTTTTTCGGCAGACCTTTGATTACCATTCTAATTTCATCAATGGTGATGGGGGTGTTTAGATATGCTACATCCTCTTCCTTCAACCGTGGAAGATTATAAGAGTCCAAGAATTTATCCATTTCTTCCAGGTTCTCATTTTTAGTGGCGTAGAGTTTCTCAAAGTAGTTTCTGATTACCCTTTGAATCTCTCTCATATCAGTAGTGATCTCTCCTTTTTCATTCCTAATACGAGTTATCAAGTTTCTCTCTCTCTTTCTTTGTTAGGTTTGCCAGTGGTCTATCAATCTTGTTTATTTTTTCAAAGAACCAACTTCTGCTTTCGTTGATCTTTCGGATTGTTTTTTTGGGTTTCCACTTCATTGATTTCTGCTCTCAGCTTTGTTATTTCCTTCTGTCTTCCTATTTTTGGGTCCTTTTGTTGAGCATTTTCTAGTTCTATTAGCTGTGTCATTAGGCTACTCAGGTAAGCTCCTTCTTCCTTCCTAATGTGTGCTTGCAAAGCTATAAATTTTCCTCTCAGTACTGCTTTTGCTGTGTCCCATAAGTTCTGATAGTTTGTGTCTTGATTGTCATTTGTTTCCAGGAACCTTTTGATTTCCTCCTTGATTTCATCTCAGACCCACTGGTTATTGAGTATGAGGCTGTTTAACTTCCAGGTGTTAAGGTTTTTCTTCTGAGTCCCTTTGGAATTCACAAATAATTTCAGAGCCTTGTGGTCAGCAAAGGCAGTCTGCAAAATTTCTATCCTCTTGATCTTATGGAGGTATGTTTTATGTGCCAGCATGTAGTCTATCCTGGAGAATGTCCCATGTACATTGGAGAAGAATGTGTATCCAGGTTTCTGGGGGTGGAGTGTCCTATATATATCCACTAAGCCTTTTTCTTCCATTTCTCTCCTCAGGTCTAGTATATTCTTGTTGTGTTTCAGTCTGGTTGACCTATCCAGTGTTGACAAAGCCGTGTTAAGGTCCCCCACAATTATTGTGTTGTTATTGATATTATTTTTCAGATTTGTCAACAGTTGTATTAAATATTTTGCTGGCCCCTCATTCGGTGCATATATGTTTAGGAGAGTTATTTCTTCCTGCTCTACATACCCCTTGATTAATATAAAATGTCCATCTTTGTCCCTTACAACCTTCCTGAGTACAAAGTTTGCATTATCTGATATTAGTATGGCCACTCCAGCTTTTTTATGGGTGTTGTTTGCTTGGATAATTTTTCTCCAGCCTTTTATTTTGAGTCTATGTTTGTTCTGACTATTCAGGTGCGTTTCTTGTAGGCAGCAGAAGGTTGGATTGAGTTTTTTGATCCATTTAGCCACTCTGTGTCTCTTAACTGGTGCATTTAGTCCATTGACGTTGAGAGAAAGAATTGTCCTGGGATTTAACGCCATCTTTATTTCAAAATTTGGTGTGTCTTTTGGGTAGTCTTGTCTTAGATTAGGTCTTTCAGTTTTTCTCTTAAGACTGGTTTTGTGTCTGTGAAGTTTCTGAGCTGTTTTTCGTCTGTGAAACCATGTATTCTTCCGTCAAACCGGAAAGTGAGTTTTGCTGGGTATAGTATTCTGGGTGAAGCATTCATTTCATTCAGTCTTGTCACAATATCCCACCACTGCTTTCTGGCATTGAGTGTTTCTGGTGACAGGTCTGCTGTAAATCTCAAGGATGCTTGCTTGAATGTAATTTCCCCTTTTGATCTTGCTGTTTTCAGAATTCTGTCTCTATCTGTGGGATTTGTCATTGTGACTAGGATGTGTCTTGGGGTGTTTTTTCTGGGGTCTCTTTTGGTTGGTACTCTTCGAGCATGTAGGATTTGATCACCTATATTCTTTAGCTCTGGAAGTTTCTCTTTAATGATGTTCTTGACCATTGATTCTTCCTGGGAATTTTCTTCCTGGGTCTCTGGGACTCCAATGATTCTTAAGTTGTTTCTGTTGATCTTATCATAGACTTCTATTTTCATCTGTTCCCATTCTTTGACTAATTTTTCCATTGTCTGCTCATTTGCTTTAAGTTTTTTGTCCAATCTTTCCTGCTGTATGGAATTGTTATGTATTTCATCTTCCACAGCACCAAGTCTATTCTCAGCTTCTGACATCCTGTCCCAGAGCTTATCCATTTTGTCATTCACTTCATTTACTGACTTTTTCAGGCCTGTTAATTGATATGTTATTTCAGTTTGGAGTTTTGTGATTTCTGTCCTCATATTTTCTTGGTTCTTATTAGTGTTCTGTTCAACTCGATTCATGGTTTCTTTGAGTTCTTTGAACATATTCCATATTGCTAGTCTAAAGTCCTTATCTGAGGGGTTGATTAGTTGGTTGGCCATTATCTGGTCATCAGAATTGTCCTCTTCATTCTCTATGTCTGATGCTGGCCTGCGTTTTTTCCCCATTGTCACACTTGTATTTTGGGTTTTTCTACGTGTTGTGGTGGTATTCATTGGCTATATGATGTAGGCAGCACACTTCTCTGGCTCCGCCCTTTCTGGATGGGCTGACTTGTCTCTAGGGGAGGGGAGTCCTCCGTGGGTGAAGCCTCACACTGGATCAAATCTTAGGCCCAAGCATTCAATGGAGAAGACAGTCCGAGGAGGAATGCTTGCTTCTGTGTTATAGCTCAGTTCTTAGTGTAATTTTTTCTTCTTGTTACGATGGTGTTCTTTTCTTAGAAAGAGCGCACGGCCGCATAGCGAAGACCGTGCTCTGCTGGAGCCTCTTTTGCCCCACTCCCAAGAGTTTCACGCAAGAGGACCGTAGAGAAACATTTACAAGGAGCACTCACAGTTGGGCTCCACTAGGCGGGCGCAGATTTGTGGCTTTTCCCTGCCTGATGTCCCAAACAGGGCAGCTGGCTTCTGCGAAAGCCCGCCGATTTTCACGTTCTGGAGACCCGCCCTGGAAATGGCGTCTGGGAGAGCAGATTTCTGGAGCCTCTTTTGCCCCACTCCCAAGAGTTTCACGCAAGAGGACAGTAGAGAAACATTTACAAGGAGCACTCACAGTTGGGCTCCACTGGGCGGGCACAGATTCGTGGCTTTTCCCTGCCTGATGTCCCAAACAGGGCAGCTGGCTTCTGCGAAAGCCCGCCGATTTTCACGTTCTGGAGACCCGCCCTGGAAAATCAGTTCTAACTTTCTTAATCACTGTCCTAACTTCCATGTGACTTGTCCATCTCCTTTTTTCTTTAGAATCCAATGCTATCACCAGGATATTGGTGTGTTTTCCCATCTCGGTCCTACATGATCTTTTTTGTTTGATTTTTCCTACTGCTGCATTCTCAGAGGAAAATATTCAAAATCATATGTTTAAAGCATAATTTTCCATAAGTTCTGTTGCCCTTAATTGTGTAATTCTTTGGTCTGTTATCCTTAAGTCACCTCTCATTGACACCCAGGACCCAAACAATTAAGACATTGTCTCTACTCATGGAGTTTTTACAAGCTCAGAGAACCTGATTGGGAATAAATTATACTGGGTTCCTTAAGACATAGTATTCAAACAACATAAAACTGTCTTATTTTTCTTCTATTCCTGATTTCAACCATACTTCCTTCCTCACCTTCTCCAAGTAAGATTTTAGATACCTTTTATATTTGGGGGTCATTTGAAATTTTGGAAGTCCATCTCACCTGGAGTCCCAAGGCTTCTACTCTATGTTGGAACTAGTGGACTCTATAAAGAGGTTTCACTGTTCTCATTGTCACCTTGGTCCTCAGAAAGAGAATGCCTCAAGTTCTTATTCCGGAGCATATACTCTTCCTCACCTACCATTACCTTCCAGAACTAGTACCTTCAGAGTTGGGAGTGGGGAGAAAGAAGAAGGAAAGTACTTGATAGCTAAGGAATGAATCCCATATCAGTCTAGTCTAATGTGGTTCCACTGCAATATGTATATTTCTCTAAATTCAAATAAGATCAGTGAAGATGGGGCCATATAATGGGATTATTGTCCTGTCAGAGGAAGGAGACTAACAAATTTGCCTCCATTAAAAAAGGAAAATAATTATTTTCAATAGCCAAGATTTAAAAATAGTGCACACTGATAGATGAATGGATAAAAGGATGTGTATATAGACAATATAATACAATCTGACCATTTTTAATGAACAGAGAGACCAAAACTGACCCCTCCATCATCTCCTCTTTTCTCCCTTTCTTCTTATTTCCTTCCCTCTCCCTTCTCTTTGCTCCATTCTTTAGCCCCTCTTTTTTCTCTCCATATTCTCTTTTCCCTCCTCTCTCTATGAAACACATTTATATTTATAAAGTGTATAAATTATACATTTATTTCCATAAATTCCTTCCATGTGAGGTCACAAAATAAGAAATGGGGCATAGATAAAAATGCTCTCACCAGAAACAAACATGTTGTGATATTGATCTTGTCATTCCCTCATGCGAACATGAGAGAAAGAAATCTGTAGTTTAAGTCACCCAGTCTATAAAGGTGTAGCAATGCAATCTAAGACTTAATGGGTAAAGGATACTGAGCAATACTGGTTTGATCTGCTGATCTTATTTATAAGTTTATAAATAACCCTGTTTCTTGGTCATGATCACCTGTTTCTTATGAAGATCTGTCTCTTCTTTGAAATCCAGGATTGAAATCTGGAGAAAACCTTTCCCAGTTTTGTATTTTAAATCTCTCCTCCCTGGTTGATCAGTATTTTTCTTTAAATCCTGTTACGTATTCTTTTCCTTTTATTTTTTAGAGTGGTAAAAATTTGTATTTTGGATTAGCCAGCTGTCTCAAACTCAATTTACCTGGGGGCCACAGGAAGCAAAGTTGGGGTGATACTTGAGTGCAAAGTCAGTAGTAAGCCTTGAACATTGGGGAGTGTGACCCAAACAACTAAAACAAAATAAAACAAAAAGATTCCTCTAGGGCAGGCCACAAAATGTACGGAGGGCCTTTTACGGCCCGCGGGCCGCGAGTTTGAGACCCCTGGATGATCCCAATCTTATTGGCAATATTCAAGGCATCATAGTCAGGAGCCAGCTGAATCCTCTCTTCATCAGGTCTAATCAGGGTGTTGAATTTGGCCACATCAATTTCATAGAGCTTCTTCACAGCCGTTTAATCTGGTGTTTGTTGGCTTTGACATCCACAATGAACACAAGTGTTGTTATCTTCTATCTTCTCATGGCCGACTCAGTGGTCAGAGGGAATTTGATGATGGCATAATGGTCAAGCTTGTGTCTCCTGGGGGGTGCTCTTCCGAGTATATTTAGGTTGCCTTCTCAGCCTCAGCATTTTGGATCTTCGGAAGGTGGGTGATGTTCAGATCTTCTTTTTGTGGCTGTGAACACTTTTCAGGACTTCTTTCTTAGCCTTCAAAGCTTTGGCTTTAGCTTCAGCTTTGGGGGGTTCAGGGGCTTCCTTCTTCGCCTTCGGCGTCATCTTTGTAAAAAGCCTATTATGTATTTTCTTTTTTGTTTTGTTTTTCGGGCCACACCCGTTTGATGTTCAGGGTTTACTCCTGGCTAATCTCTCAGAAATTGCCCCTGGCTTCGGGGGACCATATGGGATGCCAGGGGATCGAACTGCGGTCCTTCCTTGGCTAGCGCTTGCAAGGCAGACACCTTACCTCTAGTGCCACCTCACTGGCCTTATTATGTATTCTTTAATGCTTCAATCTTGGTTCTTTTCACTTCTGTCCTCTGATCTTTTCAAAGAATTCAATGCTTACCTCTGTGGTTTGTATGCCAGATTCTCTTACCCTGACCACCAATAACAGCACTATCTTCCAAACAGAGAAGTATGCTGAAACCGTCTCTCCTCACTCCTACATATAAGTAGTTACAATATCCAACCAGTTCCACTTCCCAGTATGTCCTCCATATCTGTCCTGGTTTCTTTTCCACTAATTACAGCTTGACTCTTTCCTCATAAAACCTCATAAAACATCCTGTGTTCAAACATACCTGTGTGCTATTTGGTCAAATTACAACTATTTCCTGACCTCCACTATCTTCTCAAATCTATGCTTCAATCTATTATTATATCTATAATCACTTATAAAAATAGCACTTTACCCTTCTACACTAAAATCTATCATATTTCTCTACTGTCTGGAAAAAATAATAAAATTATATTCAAGGATATGTCATCTATATTTCTATATTATTACTCTAAATATACCTATAATTTGGTCACATAAAATTTTAAAATTTCTCCAAAAGGGGCCAGAGAGATATCACAGCTTTAGGGCATTTGCCTTGCATGCAGCTGACCTGGGACACACATGGGTTTGACTCCCAGCATCCCATATGGTCCCCTGAACTTTTTCTGAGTGCAGAGCCATGAGTAACCTTTGAACACTGCTGGGTGTGGCCCAAAAGTCAAAAAAATTATTTTCTCCAAAATAATTACATAGCTCTTTGCTCATCATGTGTCTGCCTGAATTTCTCCTCTATTAAAAAAGGAAAATAATCATTATTTTCAGTAGCCAAGATTTGGAAATAAATAGTACATACAGATAGTGTACATACATAAATGAATAAAATATGTGTAAATACACAATAAAATACTACCTGAAAAAATTTAAATGAATAAAGTCCAGTTAGAAAAATAGTATAAAGATAATATAAAAGTTCCCTGAGCACTGAACCAGTTATAGCTCTTAAGTAGCATCAGATATGCCCCTCCTCATTCTTTAAAAAATAGATGAAGTCCTGCCTTTGCAACATGAAAAAATTTAGCAGGTATTAAGCAAAATAAAATAATCTGGAAGGAGAAAATATGATTTCACTCACTTGTAAGTAATTTAAAAAACTAAATAAATAATGGGGCCGGAGAGATAGCATGGAGGTAGAGCGTTTGCCTTGCATGCAGAAGGACAGTGGTTTGAATCCAAGCATCCCATATGGTCCCCCGTGCCTGCCGTGGGCAATTTCTGAGCGCAGAGCCAGGAGTAACCCCTGAGCAAAGCCAAGTGTGACCCAATAAACAAAAAGTATTTAATAAAAACAAACATTTATAGTGGAAGAACAAAAGGAGATTAGGGAAGAAAAAAGAGTAAATTGAGTAAATAGAACTCATGCTATGAAATCGAAGTGATAATGCTGATAGGGCATTTTCCTTGAATGACAATGATGATGCAGATTTATTTCCCAGAATCTCTTATGTTCACCAAGCCTGCTAGGGGTAATTTCTGTTCACTATTCAGGATAACCCCTGAGTGCTGCATGTGTAGCCCCACAAAAAATGAATACATTATATGATTGTGGAGGGAAAAACTTTAAGTGGCAATTGTAATATAGTGACCAATTATAATGATATAATATTTCAAACCAATGTCATTTTAATAAAAATATAAATTTTAAAATAAATAAATCCTGACTGGGGATGTGGTCAGTGGTAGAATGCATAACTCATATGTGTTAACCTCTTATGTGTACATCTTAGTTTTTTGTTTACTGTACCAAAAATTGAATTCAGGACATCACACATGCAAGGCAAGAGCCTTACAACTGAGCTACATCCCTGTGCCCTTTTAGATGTTTTATGAAGTTTAAAGATGTTGCAACTTGCGAGAATGAAGATATAGGTCAGTGCAAAAGTCCATGTTTTGCATATATGAGGCTCTGAGCTCAATCCCAGAATATGGAAGATCATGGGTTTGATCGCTGGAGAAATTATTTCTTTTGAAATGTAACACTAAAAAATCTTAGCAAAATGCCCAATAGATTCAAATTTAGTTTGTGATATGGCATCTCCTCCATGGAAACATCTTCAACTGCTTTAACCAAAACCATCAACTTTTCCCTTCACCTTTCACCAATAAGTTTGTCACTAGAATTAGAACACTTTTCACTATATTTGTCACTAGAATTAGAACACTTTTCACTATATTTCACACTTATTACTTCCTCCTAGGTATATTCTTCGAAACACTCCTCTCTCTCTCACACACACACACAAATGTACATATACATTCGAGTCTGGGACTCGAGGTAAAAGTCTTAATTTAGTATTTTATAAACAAATTCAATTCCTCAGTCTCAGACCTAGTACCTATTAATAGAGTTGACCCGGTGTGTTATCCCTCAGGGGTAAGCACTTCGGGATATAGAAAATCTTTTATTTTCTTTTTTCCTGCTGTTAGGGTGAATTGCTATTTAATCTTCATGTCTGTTTTTCAATTTTTCCCTTAACTGCACTAAATTATTATTAATTTAACATCTTTTTTCAAATGTCTACTTTCTAATTTCCTGGGAATCACATCTTTCTTTTAAACCTTTCCTAAAAGTTTGTCCAACTCATTTAATTGCATCAAAAAATAAGGAGTTGAGATAACCTGGAATTACAGATGATAGATCTGGGTCATACAAGGTATAGATCATCCAAGAAACTTTCTAAAGAAATTCATAGTAAAAGATTTTAGATGTCCAAAATTGCACATTTTGTTCTATTTTCATCAGGGTAAAATGGTCTGACAAACTAGTAAATTGGACTGGATTTTAATCAAGTAATATTTTCCTACTCTAGTAATTAGGGCAGACTAAAGCTAATGAAAAGTTTGCCCATGTAAGTACACTAAATTTTATATCCAGTCTCTGTACTACATAAATGCCATAATTTTTTCTAGCATAACACCTAAAGAAGAAGAATACAAACTGAATCTCATTATTTTACATATGGGGTTCCTATCCTCCTTGAGCACTTTTAAATTCCAGTAATTTTAATTTTCAGGAAGTTGGAAATCATTGTGTTTACCCTACACATTCAGTGGGTGTGCATACAAATATTTACTGGACATAAAAATACAATGTTCTAACACAAACCATCTGACTTCAGGAAATTGACTACATACAGCAATAATTAGCAGCAGATGAAAATTTTATATTCTCAAAGTTCCATGTTTTGAACTTGGCCATACCCTTCAGGGTAGGTGCTCATTAAGGCAATATGGTACTTTTGAAAAGCATGTTTCCATTGCTAAATTTTATTTCTATAGCCTTACTCAAACACAAAGGAAAATATTATTCTCCAAAATGAAGTGCAGTTAAAGATAGAAAAAAATTAATAGCCAAGCTTTGGGATTTCCTGAAGTAAACTTTGATCTTATCCAAATAAAGGTGATTATAAAATCTTTCTTTTTAGCTAAATCAAAACAAAAGGGCAAATGCAATGCAGTAATCAAAGTGCCCCAACCATGAAATTATAAAGTTCTCCACACATCCTGAGAAGATAGAGCTTGAACTTCCCAGTTTGTGGTGTGTGTTTCTCAGATTCTATATTGCACTCAGCAATATCAGACCTATTATGACTCACAAACTGAAGAGATTATGAAATACAACTTTTATTTTACAAATGCAGAAAAATACTAATTTGCCCCAATGTCAGCTTTCTAATTGTTTCCAACATTGCGATAAGAACCTAAATGATTTGACCTTCTAACCCAATGTTCTTGGGTATTTTTTTTCCTTTAGTTAAATTTAGACTCTGTGATTTATGGAACTGGTAGCATGGTTGTTTCAGAAATAAAGTGTTGCTCCACCATACATCCTGAGCCACCATTTTTATTCAAAAGCCAGGTAAGGCAAACTCTTTCTACAGACTCCTTGGATTCTGGCTGCAGGGCCCTGAAGAAAGAGGAGAGAAGAGGACAGAACATGCAGAACAACTTGCCCACAGTCTTCTGCTAGGCAGGCCCATCCCTCCACTCCAGTGTCAGCATATGCCCTCATCACCCTCACCTCAAACACTGGTGAGGGATGTGTTGGGTGAGAAGAGCCAGTGCCTGCCTTTTTTTTCCACTTTCAAGTTTTTTTCACTGAAATTTTTCACTCATAGTATCTCTCATATTTTTTCACTTTCCCAGGTCCACTATAGCTGTCTGATTCCAAAAACAGAATTTCAAAAGCTCTTAAAGAGCCATTAGAGCTTCAAAGATGCCTCTTAAAATCACAGAAAAGGAAGCTCCAGTGATCCCATTTAACACATTTGTGGTAGGCAAAGTTCCACAGATGTGCCCCTCAAGATTTCCAATCCTTGATTATTCAAACATTCTTGATGCTTCTCTAAAGAATGGAATTGTTACCAAGGTTGACTGATTGTAAAATGGACTATCCTGAATTGTCCAGCTGGACACAACACAATCATGAGTTCTTACAAAAGAAGAGAAAGATAGTCTCTCTCAAAGGAATGATGTAAGATATAGGTGAAGAAGATAGCACAAGGATTAGAGTTTTACTTGCATGGACTTAACCCCAATTATGTTTTCTATCCTACAATTCATCCCCTCAGCAAAACTGGGATGGACATAATGGTTCCCAGCATCTTAAAGTCCAAGCGGTACTTGGACTTGTAGGCCTTACTATCAACCAGGCATCCCAGTTGGCAAGAAATCATCAGGAATAGCCCTTAACACTATTTCACACTATTAGAAAGACCTCAATACAAGTGTTTCTAATTTTTAAAAAGTACATAGATGAGGATAATACAGTAAGCATAAATAAGTGGAAACATATTCTTTTGTGTTCATGGACTAGAAAATCACTAAAGCCTAAGCTGGAGAGATAGTATGTAGGATATCTGTAGGATATCTGCCTTACACACGACCAACCTGAGTTCAAGTCCCAGCAGCACGCACAGTCCTCTGAGCACTACTAGATATAAACTCTGAATACAGAGAAAGAAGTAAGCCCTGAGCACAGCCAGGTATGACCCAAAAATATTAAACTATAAAAATATCAAAGCTAGCTATAAATTCTAAAAATACAATTCCTATCAAAATGGTGACAGTTTTCCTAAAGTAAGAAAACAAACCACCTAAAATAAATATGGAATCACAAAGATTCCAGGTAAGTCTTGAGAAGGAACAACAATGCAAGAGGCATTACATTTCTGATTTTAGCCAATACTGTAAAGTAATAGTCGTCAAAACAGTATGGCATGTGAGGAAAATATAGATAGCACATTGGTAAGACACTTGTCTTGAATAGTCAACCCAAGTTTTATCCACAACAGCGCACTAGATCCCTGAGTCCAGTTAGAGATACTCCCTGATCATAGTCAGTGTGACCCTAAATTAAAAATAAAAAAAAACTTTAAATAAAAAGTATAGCAGTGGCTTAAAAACAGGTAGGTCAATGGACTAGAATCTAAAGTTAAAAAATAAATACAAATATATATAATTTACTAATATTTGAATATATGCAATGAAGAAAAACAGTTTCTTTAATAAAAGACATGTAAAATAAATTGATGTTCTGCTGGGGATGTACCTTAGAGGCAGCACTTTGTCTTCCTTTGTGTGAGGACCTGGATTCAATCCCTAGCACCAGAAAAAAAAACTACAAAATAAAATGGGGTATTCCCATTTAAAATACAGAAGTTGAACCTATTTTTTACACACTTACAAAAACTGATACAAAATGAATTAAAGACTTAAATGTAAGATCTGAAAATATGTAAGTTCTAGAAGTAAATAAAGGAATAAATCTACTGGACATGGGTCTTGGTAATGATTTTTATAACACCTGAGAAACAAATAATAAAATAAAAAATAAACAAGTGGAACTGAAGAAAACCAAAAAGCATCTTTACAGAAAAAAAAAAAAACTATAGGGACTGGAGTGCTAGCACAGTAGTAGGGCATTTGCCTTGTGCACAACTGACAAGAATAGACCTGGGTTCCATTCCCCGGCATCCTATATGGCCACCCAAGCCTGTTAGGAGCAATTTCTAAGCACAGAACTAGGAGTAACCCCTGAGTGCTGTCAGGTGTGACCCAAAAATAAAAAAATTTAAAAAACCTATAAACAAAATGAAAACCTATGAAAAACTGTTGTCTTATTATAAATTAAAGAGTCCTAGAGTTGGTGTGGGGATGATGAGGTAAGGAATAGGGGAAAATATCTTCAAACCATGCCAATAAAGAAATTATTATCTGAAATATATTTTAAAATTCAAACAATTCAATAGCATATAAACCAATTTTAAAACAGGCCAAGAACTTAAATAGACAATTCTCCACAGAATGTATATATATGAAAACTCAATAAAAAGACCTATATATATGAAAGCTCAATAAAAAGGTATTATAAGTGTAAATTAAAAAGCACAAACAATTCATATATATGTATTGTATATAGCCCCTGTCATGTATTGCCTTTCCCCTTCCCCTGTGTCTCCTCTACCGCCTCATTTTTCAATCCTGATCCTTTATCTTTCCCTAATTTAACCCTCTTTACCCTCAGTTCCTAATTCAGTAGGCACCAAAATTAACCTCCTGCCCCAATAGACCACCTTCCAGCTCCTCAGTGAAAGACACCCTCTGGGTCCCCGTTCTCATGCATCAGCAAAGAACTACAACCAGGAATGCCTGCTGACTCATGCTTGATGGCCCCTCTCACCCCCACCAAATTGTGGACTGTTGCACGATACAGGAATCAGCCTCAGCAAAACTCCCAGCTCAAAGACACTATATGGTCTCGCAATGCAGCAAAGCATCTCTCAAACTTAATTCCAAGGCCTGTGAATCAAAAAGTACCTTTGCTTTTACTCCCCACAGAATATATCAGAAGTCTTAATTGGGAGTCTTATATTGCCTATTGGAAGCTCAATACCTGTATAACAATACATGTTAAGATGTGTATTCCTAAATATACAAGTAGCTTCCTCCACCACTTGTTTTATTCGAATACCTTTTCTTTTAAACTCAGTTTTATTTATTTTTTCTATTTTAATATATACATTTTTCTCTATCCTTATCATTTGCAGTGCTGCTTGGTATAAAATGCCTTGACTGGGATAAAAGCTCAGAACAAAACCAGACAACAGAGACTGTGTGTGCAGCCTGTCATCCTTACCCAGAATAGCACCAGCAACACAGTATGACACCACACGTTTTTGATAGGCACAGTAAAAAAGGGGGAAACCATAGACACAGAAACAACTTCTTATCTTCTAGGGATAAGAACTCACTTTTTATAGCAGAAGGGTGCTTCCCATCCTGAACATGTGTCATGTGGATGTAACCAGTCCCCAAGAGATTGGACAGTGTTAGTTCAATCCGAAACCCCAGATCCCCGACTTAGAAATAATACAGCTCCAGGCAACACCACCAGGAACTAAGCTCCATTGGGAGATTTATAACACTACTCTGGCACCAATTTGTTCCAGTTTTGATATGACAACAAGGAAAGGAAAACTTGACCTAAGACCAGGCTGTCCTATCACATCACCTAACACTAAATGGAAATCAGAAGAGCTATCGTCCTATGTACTGTGAAAAATAAGAGCACCAATAGAAAACTGACTTTTGACAACTGTGACTGAACAGAGCCTACCTTGGGACTAATAAGGAAAACCCCACCCTAGGCTGTAGTCCAGGACACATAAAAAACAACAACAACAACAGCAAGATATCTTATTGCAGAGGTCCAACTTGGACAACAGAGACTGAGCAGATCCTTTGGATCCATACTATCCTAGGCTTCGGCTTAGGGACTGAACGAAAACAGGGAGCAAGTGTTACAGAAGACTGAACACCACAACAATGATGGATAAAAACCTCTAGAACCTAGAGACTCTATCCTAGACCCTGACCTATAACCTGTGCAAATACCAGGATCGCTAGCTACAGTGGCTTGATTTTCTCACACACAACCAAGAGGAAACTTTCCTGGCATCACAAAAAAGCCTTTGGGATGGGGTAATGAGTATATATAGAGCCAGGAGTTGATCCCATGATGGTATGCTTCAAGGATGGAGAAACCCTGAATCTCTTAGGCCACGGGAATTCCCTTTCTTCCTCAATGCTTACTGTGCCTATGCAAAAAATAATAATAATAACAATAATAAAAATGGGGGGAACGCCAAACCCTACCACTCCAGCACCCATACTTTTTCTTGTTTTGTTTTGATTTGTTAGTTTTTGACTTTATTTTCCTTCTCTTTGTTCTTCCACTTTTTCTTTTTCACACTTGTGGTTATTATTTAGAGATTTATTTTTATTTTTATTTGCTGGGCCCATTTTTTTCTTTTTTTCTTCCATTTTTCTTTTTTTTTTTTCTCCTTTCTTTTTTTGGTAGTTGTCACTTAATTTTTTTCTTCCCTTTTTCTTATCCTTTTTATCTCCAATGACGGTGGAATGGATGCTCAATCTACAACAAACTGTAAAGTGGAGACCAGTTGCACTGGCATACTGGGGGATAGAGGAGGGAGATGTGGGATGCATGCTGGGAATAGAGGCAGAGGGAGGACAGCACTGGTGGTGGGAAATACTCTCATTCATTGTCACTATATACCATAAATGATGCAGTGAAAGATTTGTAATGCCCTTTGGTCACAATAAAAATAAAAAAAAAAGCACAATGAAATACCACTTCATATCTGTTAGTATGATGACGAAAATAAATAATAGAGCTGAAGTAACAGTATAGGTGGTAGGTGCTTGCCTTTTATGTGGCCAACTCAAGTTCAATCCCAGGCACCCCATATGGTCTCTCAAGATCACCAGGAGTGATCCCTAAATGTTGGCGTATGCCTTGAGCACATTGGGCATGTTCCCTCTGGGGGGAGGGAAGGGAATGGGAATTAAGAAATAAAAAAGAGATGCTGGGGTGGAGGTGGAAAAGAAAAAATTCATGCTTTGTTGGTGACATTTTAAGCTTATTTCTAGGTATTGTGTAAAACAGAATTCATGATCTTTAAAAATTAAATTAAAATTTATTTTAAATTAAAATTAATATTTAATATCATAACAAAGTGAATGAATGAGGGAAGTAGAAAGTCTTTCTAGAGCACAAGCGGGGGTGGGTTGGGGAAGAGGGAGATTTGGGACATTGGTGATGGGAATGTTGCACTGGTGAAGGAGTGTTCTTTACATGTCTGAAACCCAACCACAATCATGTTTGTAATTAAGGTGTTTAAATAAAGATATTAAAAAATTAATATTTAAGTAAAATTTAGATTAAAAAGATATTCTATAATCCAGTAATTCTGCTTCTAGGAATATATACAAATATAAACATTAACTCAAAAAGATAACTGCATTATATTTATTTTTATTTACAATAAGCAAGACATGGAAATAGCAGAAGTGTCCATCTATGGATAAATGGATAAAGAATTATGGTATATGGATACATAATAGAATACTATTTATTCATAAAAAAGTGAGAATAACCTCATCTTGTAGAAGATATGACTAAAACTTTAAGGATATAAGTCAGGTAATGATTAACACTATATGGGTCTCATTGATAAATGAAACCTTAGTAAAAATTAAATAAATTTTAAGTAAAAGAAAAAAAAATTTTTTATTTAAACACCTTGATTACATACATGATTGTGTTTGGGTTTCAGTCATAAAAGGAACACCACCCATCACCAGTGCAACATTCCCATCACCCATGTCCCAAATCTCCCTCCTCCCCACACGACCCCTGCCTGTACTCTAAACAGGCTCTGCATTTCCCTCATACATTCTCAATATTAGGACAGTTCAAAATGTAGTTATTTCTCTAACTAAACTCATCACTCTTTGTGGTGAGCTTCCTGAGGTGAGCTGGAACTTCCAGCTCTTTTCTCTTTTGTGTCTGAAATTTATTATTGCAAGAATGTCTTTCATTTTTCTTAAAACCCATAGATGAGTGAGACCATTCTGCGTTTTTCTCTCTCTCTCTGACTTATTTCACTCAGCATAATAGATTCTGTGTACATCCATGTATAGGAAAATTTCATGACTTCATCTCTCCTGACAGCTGCATAATATTCCATTGTGTATATGTACCACAGTTTCTTTAGCCATTCGTCTGTTGAAGGGCATCTTGGTTGTTTCCAGAGTCTTGCTATGGTAAATCATGCTGCAATGAATATAGGTGTAAGGAAGGGATTTTTGTATTGTATTTTTGTGTTCTTAGGGTATATTCCTAGGAGTGGTATAGCTGGATCGTATGGGAGCTCGATTTCCAGTTTTTGGAGGAATCTCCATATTGCTTTCCATAAAGGTTGAACTAGACGGCATTCCCACCAGCAGTGGATAAGGGTTCCTTTCTCTCCACATCCCCGCCAGCACTGTTTGTTCTCATTCTTTGTGATGTGTGCCATTCTCTGTGGTGTGAGGTGGTATCTCATTGTTGTTTTGATTTGCATCTCCCTGATGATTAGTGATGTGGAGCATTTCTTCATGTGTCTTTTGGCCATTTGTATTTCTTCTTTGTCAAAGTGTCTGTTCATTTCTTCTCCCCATTTTTTGATGGGATTAGATGTTTTTTTTCTTGTAAATTTCTGTCAGTGCCTTGTATATTTTAGAGATTAGCCCCTTATCTGATGGGTATTGGGTGAATAGTTTCTCCCACTCAGTGGGTGGCTCTTGTATCCTGGGCACTATTTCCTTTGAGGTGCAGAAGCTTCTCAACTTAATATATTCCCATCTGTTAATCTCTGCTTTCACTTGCTTGGAGAGTGCAGTTTCCTCCTTGAAGATGCCTGTAGTCTCAATGTCCTGGAGAGTTTTGCCTATGTGTTGTTCTATATATCTTATGGTTTGGGGTCTGATATCGAAGTCTTTAATCCATTTGGATTTTACCTTCTTACATGATGTTAGCTGGGGGTCTAAGTTTAATTTTTTGCAAGTGGCTAGCCAGTTGTGCCAACACCACTTGTTGAAGAGGCTTTCCTTGCTCCATTTAGGATTTCTTGCTCCTTTATCAAAAATTAGGTGATTGTATGTCTGGGGAACATTCTCTGAGTATTCAAGCCTATTCCACTGATCTGAGGGTCTGTCCTTATTCCAATACCATGCTGTTTTGATAACTATTGCTTTGGAGTAAAGTTTAAAGTTGGGGAAAGTAATTCCTCCCATATCCTTTTTCCCAATGATTGCTTTAGCTATTCTAGGGTGTTTATTGTTCCAAACAAATTTCAAAAGTGCCTGATCCACTTCTTTGAAGAATGTCATGGGTATCTTTAGAGGGATAGCGTTGAATCTGTATAATGCCTTGGGGAGTATTGCCATTTTGATGATGTTAATCCTGCCAATCCATGAGCAGGGTATGTGTTTCCATTTCCGAGTGTCCTCTCTTATTTCTTGGAGCAGAGTCTTATAGTTTTCTTTGTATAGGTCCTTCACATTTTTAGTCAAGTTGATTCCAAGATATTTGAGTTTGTGTGGCACTATTGTGAATGGGGTTGTTTTCTTAATGTCCATTTCTTCCTTATTACTATTGGTGTATAGAAAGGCCATTGATTTTTGTGTGTTAATTTTGTAGCCTGCCACCTTGCTATATGAGTCTATTGTTTCTAGAAGCTTTTTGGTAGAGTCTTTAGGGTTTTCTAAGTAGAGCATCATGTCATCTGCAAACAGTGAGAGCTTGGCTTCTTCCTTTCCTATCTGGATTCCCTTGATATCTTTTTCTTGTCTAATCGCTATAGCAAGTACTTCCAGTGCTATGTTGAATAGGAGTAGTGAGAGAGGACAGCCTTGTCTTGTGCCAGAATTTATTTGTGAATTCCAAAGGGACTCAGAAAAGAAAAAATTTTAAAAGCAGAAGTCAATTTGTGATAGCCAAAAGTGGAAATTGAAGGAAGGTGACCAAAAGTTATAAAAAAATGTCCTGTGATAGGCCTGAGCAATAGCACAGTGGTAGGGCATTTGCCTTGCATGTGGCTGATCTAGGATGGACCTGGTTCGATTCCTGATGTTTCATATGGTCCCCCTAGCCAGGAGCAATTTCTGACTGCATAGCCAGGAGTAAATTATGAACATCACTGGTTGTGCCCCTAAGTTCTAGGACCATAAAGTATATTGTGACCCATTGCTAACAATGCTGCATGATATATGATAGGAAGTTGTCAAGAGAGCAATTCTAACCATTCAAGGAAAATATTTTCTTTTCTTCTTTCTTTCATGGTAATTATATGAGGTGAAAATTATGGTACATATATCATGACATTTTACAGTATACTTAAATAAAGCTATCATGTAAATGTCTTAAATGTATCCACAGTGATGTATGTCAATTATTTCTTTTAAAAAAAAACATACCTGTAGAAAACAACAGCCATACCATGGAAGAGATAAGGTAAAAAGGAGGTCAGAGGATTTTGGGTATGATTTGAAAGTGAACGATTCGTGTCAACTGACATTAAACAGGAAGAAGAATTCTCAACCAAGATTCTATAAGAAAATGGGGACTTGATCCTACAAACACATTAAGCTCAATTCTGACATCTAGAGAAGTATAGGACAGCAAATTTAACTTTCATATTTATTGTCTTTCTTTTATTTCTTAGCTTTGGGAAATTCACAAGCATTTCTGGGGTGAGGGGAGTTGGGGCCATTCCCAGTGATACTCTCAATGATACTAGGCCAGCATATCAGATGGTTCAATTCTCAGACCAATGGTGCTGGAAGCCAAAATGGTCACCCCATCAAGTGCTGAGGAGTTTCCAGGGCCAAATTCAGCGTTGCCAGGGATCAAAAGTAGGGCTTCTTTTCTGCAAGTCATGTGCTCCAACCCTTTGAGCTAATGCCCCATCACCACATTTGTGTTGCTTTAAATAATGATGTTAGGGATTATTTCTTTGGAGGGGATGATTTCTGGCTACAATGGGCAGCATTCTAGGACTAGAATCCTAAAATCCACAGTAACTATTATGCAGTTCCAGGGATTGAACCAAAGACAACCACATGTGTAATGATTTATTAGAGTGACAATAAAAATAAAATCACATCCTGTCATAAACTTTCCCACATCTGTCTCTTTTAGGAATTAATTTCTTCTCGTATTACCTAGAATTACATCATTCTAAATGGTGGATGTTACTGTTTGCCACTGAGCAACAAATAATACGAATTGTTTGGGGGTTTTATTTCGTTAGGGGCCTGCACCCACCATTTATCAGGGTTACTTCTTGTTCTGAAATCAAGGATAACTCTTCGCAGGCTTGGGAGAACTGATAGAATACCAGGATCAAATTCAGATCAGCTGCATGAAATACTAAACCCACTTACTAGCACTACAGACCCTAAACAAAAATTCTACAAATGACTCCAACAACCAGTAACTTACATCCTAAATATGAAGAAAGATAGTTAGGTAGATATAGATTAGATAGAGATATATAGATGATAGATAGATAGATGATAGATAGATAGATAGATAGATAGATAGATAGATAGATAGATAGATAGATAGATAGATAGATAGAAAAGATATAGATGTCGCAGACTAGCTTTTGGGGTCCAATTGCTAGAGAACTTTTTTGAGTTACCTCAAGGAAAGTGGTTGCACAGACAACAAAATAAGAAGAAATGAGAGCACACAATGTGTGTGGAGAAATAGCACATTCTAAAATTTAATGTCTGGAACAGATAAATATGAGGTATATTGCCAGTCATATAGATAGATTCTAGTACACAGAAACATTAACAGTAGCCCTGTTTGATATACCTAACAATTCACTTGGCTAGGGGTAGATAAGCAGTAGTCCTGAGTTGACAGGGAGAATGTTAATTTTAACATCTCAAAGCAGTCCTGGCAGGTCAACCTCAGATATAAGATAGGTGATTAGTGAGAAATGGGAGTTCTCATCTAAGAGGAGAGTTTTTATTTTTTAAAGGTTGAAGTGAATGAGGTAATCTATATCTAAAGAAATGAAGATTTTTAAACCTGGTAAGTTTAATTCTACATCCTGGCCAAACCTTTTTCTATGTAAATTCTGAAGTAAGAGTTAACAAGTTTAGAGATGTCCCAGAAGCAGAAACTGCAAGGGCATTTTAAAGACAGAGGGAAAAAAAGGTTATTGGGACTGGCTGCACTCCGCCATTGTGGCCTTAGAGGTGAACCATGCTGCCTAACAGGTAGAAGGAGAGGGGCAATTGGCCCAGGCCTGACTGGACCCGTTGCACTCAGCCATTGCCTCTGGGACAGGCCTGCTTGGAGGTAAACCACCCTGCCTTCTGATAGGTAGAGGGGATGTGGGAAATTGATCCAGGCCCCAACCTCAGACACACCTAATAGGTTTTGGTAGAGGGGAAACCTTGCCATGGTTGGGCAAGGTGGAGGGAAACTACATCTTCTGGCAGGTAGTGAGGGAAGAAACTTGAGGGTGAGGTCAAACCTCAGCAACCACAGCCATCAAAACCACCTAGAGCCAAACTCCAGAGAAGGGACCCAGCCCCATGCTACAGGTGACAAAGGAGGGCTAAAATCAGAAAGACAAAAATCACAGGATTATATCAATCGATGCAGAGAAGGTGTTTGACAAAAATCCAACATCCTTTCATGATGAAAACACTCAGCAAAATAGAACTGGAAGGAACCTTATTCAAGATAGTTACAGCTATCTATAAAAAGCCCACAACCAACATTATCTTAATGGCAAAAAACTGAAAGCATTTCCACTAAGGTCAGAAACTAGGCAAGGCTGTCCACTCTCTCCACTCTTATTCAATATAGTTTTAGAAGTCCTAACAATAGCAATCAGACAAGAGAAGGGAATCAAAGTAATCCAAATAGGGAAAGAGGAACTCAAACTATCTCTTTTTGCAGATGATATGATGATATACATCAAAAACCCTAAAGAGCTCACAGTAAAACTCCTAGAAACAATTAACCAATACAGCAAATTGGCCAGCTACAAAGTCAAAACACAAAAGATAGTAGTGTTTCTCTATACAAATAATGAAGTAGAGGAGAAAGTGATTAAGGAGACAATTGCATTTAAAATAGTATTCAAATATATCAAGTATCTAGTTATCAACATTACATGAGAAGTGAAGAACCAGTACCATGAAAACTTCAAAACACTTCAGATAAAATAATTGAAGAGGACCTAAGGAAATGGAAGAACATCCCATACATCCCATACTCATATATAGGTAGAATCAACACTGTCAAAATGATTGTCTTACTTACCTAAACTTCTATATAGATTCAAAGCAATCCCTATCCAAATTTAGAAATCATTTTTAAGGACTTAGAACAATCAATTATAAAATTCATCTGGAACCACAAAAGACCCAGGATAGGCAAATACAAACTGAAAACAAGAAGCTGGGTGGCATCTCTTTACCTAACCTGGTCCATGGTACTGGAACAAAGACAGAGCCTCAGACCAGTGGGTTAGAACAGAATATCCAGAGATAAACCCCCAAAGATACAGTCAACTAATATTTGACAGAGCCAAGAACTTGAAATGGAACAAAGACAGTCTCTTCAACAAATGGTTAAAAAAAAAGTTGTAACATAGTGTAACTCCACCCTGGATTTAGGTGTAGCTACCTGAAACCCACCCATTTCTGGGAGGGGTCTTGGGAACCAGATATTATGTGTGACCTTACCTGCAAGACCCCGCCCATTCCTGGGAGTGGTCTTGGAAAAGGTAGATAAGCCTTTGAGCCAGGGGATTAGGGGTTTTCTGCCCTGCTGGGCTCTCTGGCTTTTGGGTCTTGGCCTCTTTTGGTCTTTGACCAGCATGGAGGTTAAAGGAAGATGGCTGAAAGGAGTTAAGATGCAGGGCTAGCTAAGAATGGCTGAGTGCTTAAAAGGTTATGAATAAAGCTGATGCTTCCTGAATTGGTAAAGGGAATTTAATTAAGGCTATATCTGCCTGTAATACACATTGCAGAAGGGAGAAAGGCCAATTAGATGTTAGTTGTGAAGAAAGCATAATGTCAGTATCATAACACAAATTTCAAATATATCTCTAAGGAATTTACCAACTATCCACGCAGGGGTGAGGATTCCCAGCCTGACTTCTGGTGAAAATTCCTTGGAAGTATTCAAAACAGCTATCCACATTAAGAATATGACAACCTAGTGGGCCTTCTGTTCTTTCTCCTCATAGAAATATAGAAATTCTTACCAATGGTGTGACATAGATAGATGATAGATAGATAGATAGATAGATAGATAGATAGATAGATAGATAGATAGATAGATAGATAGATAGATAGATAGATAGATAGAATGATAGATAGATGATAGATAGATATCGCCACACTTGCATCCTCTTCCATTGATTCTTTCTATAACTATTGGGGGGAGCTATAAGATTTAAAGGTTTGATTTCCCAGCCACCACTGTTGTGCACATAGACTTGAAATCTGATTCCAGAACTGTTCTGACTTGACATGGTGCTTGAAAATAAGAATTGCATGATTTTTTAGCCATTGATTTGAAAGAAATGATGAGTTTAGAAGCCTGTACCATCCAAATGAATAAAAATAGCATTATGAAGAAAGAACAACCAAGCTCTAGGCTAGAAACCCTAAGAGAACAATTGAAGAACACAATAGTATTTGGTATAAAATTCCCAGGAGAGAACTTGTTCCAACCCACCTCCAGGGCACCACCACCACCACCAAAATCCCTTTACTTTACAAGGAGTCCTCTGTATCCCAGCTCAGAGTGTGGTTTCATTTCTTTCCTTTCTAGACCTCTCCTCCCTTTTCTCTCTCTCCTCTCCTCCTCCCTGTTAACTCTCCTCTATCCCCTCTACTCCCTCCTCTCTCTCTCTCTTTTCCTCTCTCTTCTTATCTTTCTTTTTCTCTCTCTCTCATATTTTCTAAATAAAATAATTATTTACTTTACTGTTTTCTTCTAAAACCCTTGTTTATAAGTAGACAATGAACAAAGTGAAGCAGGCAGGTAAATGATGGGGTGGAGGTCCTGCTTCTCCAAAACTAATACTGGCACCAGTTAGTTTTATGAACCCTCTCAGCTCTCCTTCCGCAAAGTGGCTCTAGTCATAATGCTTTTAGCTGATATTGGGGTAATACTTCTTTAAATCCCATCTTTTATATTACTTCTCAAGAACCCATTGCCAGTCCTCCACACCCCACAATCACACACCGCCACAATCACACACACACACACACACACACACACACACACACACACACACACACACACACACACCCACCTCTGCTGCTTCACTAGGAACCTCAGTAAAATTTAGGACTTTATTTCTTTGTTCTGTTCTTTAGATCACATTCAGAAATGCTAAGAGGTTATTCTTAGCTTTGGAATGGAGTCTGGGGTTCTCCTAAGCATCTTGGGAAGACCATAAAGCCCAGGCTTCACATATGTAAAGCAAGTTCTGTCATTGAGCCACTGCCACCCTACATCAGAGTACAGGACTTTGATGTCCACTCCTGTAAGAGCTCTGAATCCTGCCTGACCTCCTGGGCACTTTACAAGAAGAACATAAAGAACCAAGAAGGAAGGGAGAGCAGTGATTGTGGTTGCCTCCCCACTCTGTGGCACCCCATCTTCCCCACCAGCAACACTTTGTTGCAATAAAGAGCACTTCTATTCAACCCAGCCTTCAAGTCCAATTATTATTTAAATTCATGAGTCTTCTCTCCAGGAAAAAGCACACTGACTGCATTGACTGTATTACTCTCTTGTCTGCGTCACTGTCATTCATGGAGAGGTAAATAGCAAGCAAACATTTGTTGCTTGATGGTCAGCAGGGAGCCATCTGGTCATTTAAAAGGATGGTCTCTGACAATAATCACTTTGGCTCTCACTTTGAAAAAACAACAAAGATCAAATACATACTAAGAATAGTGAATTAACCAGCTGTGGGTAAGGGTAGAAATAAGCTATTCTTAGAGTTACATTTATTTTCCTGTAAGATGTGAAGTTCTTTTACCTTCTGTCAATACACACGGACTTAATTAAGTTGAAAAGATTATATTCCCTTATATTTCCCCCCAAAAATGAAATCCCATAGTTTTTTTTTGTTGTTTTTTGTTTGTTTGTTTTTGGGGTTATACCTGGCTGTTCTCGGGGCTTATTCCTCGATCTGTACTGAGGAGACCATATGAAATAGTGGGATGTGACCCCAGACTGGCATCATGCAAAGCAGGAATCTTACCCATTGTTCTATCTCTCCAGAACCCCTTTTCATTTTTAAGGTAATTTTATTTACAATTTCTTGTCCTAAATGAATGAAGATTATAGAAATTCACTATAACTATACTCTAAAATAATGTAAAGGGATTCATTTCAAAAGATGAAAATATCAAAAATGGGGTTTGCTGTGAACTGACAAATCAAATTTTCCAAAACCTGTAGGCTTTTTCAGTATCCTAAATAGTGAGCATATGCCTTAAAAGAATAGGAAAGTGGTTATTATAAATGGAATTTATATCATATAGATCACTTCAAAGCACATTTTATAAGGTAGCTTGTGTGTTTTTCTTTCAACATTAGAATTGATTATGTCCTCCACTATAAATCTTGCCATACATGTGTTCTAAATAGCAGCATAAATGATTCCAATGTACTAATGAGTATAGTTTTTATAAAAAATAAATAAAACCTTGTAGGATCATTAATTTAATCCAAAGTAACCATTTAGCTAAAAATTTATTAAAAGTAATAAACCTTTAGTTGGCAACAGTTTTGCTTACCTTTTAATGCTTAGAACTCATTGTGCATTATTATTATTATATGTTATATTATATAATATATTATAACATTATATAATATATTATATTTTTTGAAAGAAATATGACTTAAAATAAAACTAGAGGACATGAAGTGGAGAAATCAGGCACGCACCCTCAGAAAAACAAAACTCAGAACTAAAAGACCAATTTCCCATAAATACCTGATTTACAAAAGATGGAAACTTATTTCCTGACTAATAAACATCTGCCAAGAATGTTTCTTCACCTTCAAGTCAATGAACTTGCTAGTTTGGACTCTAACTGGACTTTGCACTCTACATTCTTTGCCAATAAGTTCTGTCTTCTCCAAACCCTTGATGAATTTACCTGTAATTTACTACTCGATTGCAATATCTTTGTTATTCATAAGTAAACTGAATTTCTGGTAGTTGGAGTTTAGTGACATTTACCTCTATTTAGGTTATACAAGTTCATACATCATTTAAAGAACTGTTCCAGACATTTATATAAATCTCCCTTTTTTTTTAGAGTGTGTATTTTCAGGCTGAAAGATTAAACTTTACCCAAGGGTAATGCATTATGTAGTCTGGTTTCTCAACCACCTCAGGGCAATTCAATCAAGAGGCACAGTGCTGGGTCAAGAAAGAGCTTTCTCCATTGGCAATAAGCCCAAATGATGGAAAACAGTAGACTCATGTCCTCAGAGTAACTATTTGGTCTCCACAGTCAAAAGAAGTTTTTATAGAGAATAATTAGGGAAGCCCATCATTTAATAAAGGAAGTGTTTCAGCCCATAGGTGCCAGATAAACAATGAAATCCCTTCTTGGGCTAGTTGCCTGAAGCACACTCCATCTTACCTGCAAACCTAAACAAAGGAAGAATTTAGTTTCACTGGGAAAGGTAAACTAAGACTTTATCTTTAGGATTTGGGAGGAAGGATAATACAAGAACACACTTGACTAGATAAAAATTTTTGACTCATTTTCAATTTTCATTTCTATTCTAAGGAAGTTGAGGAGTGAAGTCAAATCTGACCATTTCCTGAATAGACATTGTGTGAGAATTAAGAACTAAAGAAGTTGACAGAATGGGGAAATAGTCCTTTATCCCTTTTCCTGGAGAGTTGGCATATGGGAAGTTGTTTTCTAAAAGATAGCTTCCTTTTATGCTAGTTCTTTCATTCCTATGTCCAGTGTTCCTTTTAGAGACCCTATGCCACCACTTCAGGCTGAAAGGGGTCATCATGCAGACAAGGTAAAATAGAACAAACTGGCCTGGTGGAAAAAACATCACCTGGTAGGGTCCAAAGTGCTCAGGTTTTCAAAAGTATTTCTCTAACCTTATGGTAGAGTTCGATGGATTACAGAGCCTTCTTCCAATCACACACACACACAGAGGCAAGAGGGTATTTCCCACCCCCACCCCACCCTCCACTCCAAGAAGACCCATCAGCTTCCTTAAAGTGAACTCCATGGTACTATCACAGTAGGGCCCCAAATGAAGTGGAAGCATCACCTTACATTTTCCCATATCAATATCACAGACCAAACCTTGGGTAATGCTGAAATTGAAAAGGTAAGACAACTGCTATTTAGATACCCAGTTCTCTGTCTTCTTAGTAAGCAATTTTCAAATCCATTGCTTAAATGTTTGTTAATCTCACACTTATCCCAAAATATTGTGGCAGTATGAAAGATGTGTGTGTGCACATTTTTTAAAAGTCACCTTAGTGAAAGAGTGCTTCCTAGATTTTCTACTACTAAAAGTTTTCTGAAAACTTGACAACACCTAAGAATTACATTTTCTATTACCATTAAATTCCCATAAAATACTTCTGATTGGTGCCCAGAGATGGAATTTCGGCAAGAGTGAGAAATTTACCTCTCAATCATTCTTGCTTATTTAGGTCCCCCCACATGCCCAAGAGACAGTTAAGATGATGAGGTTTGTTCCTCAGAGAACTTTACAGAATCTTTTTTTTGAAATCTGGTGTCCCTCTTCTCATCTCCCACTGCTTTCCAATTCCCTCCAAATTACTTGCCTAAAGGCCATATCATGACAATAAGTTTCCAATCCAAAAAAGTCAAATGTGGGCACTAGAAAAGGACAAAAGACATGAGCTGTCTTTTAAAAGAGCAAATTGACTAATAGCCTTGCTATTAGAACAAGCTTAATAGGCTTGCTCTATTGAATTTGACCAAAATAAGTTAAATACAATCCCAAATTTTAAAAAAAGATTGTAATGGAATTATCTCCTGACCTTTATTAGTAGGTTAGAGCAGAAGACAGCTTTGAAGATCTGGAGACTGCAAGAACTAATGACTCAACCTATATCTGCCTTAAACTTTAACAGTGCTTCCAAAGTCATTTCCATTAAATTTCAAGAACTTAAGTGCTGAGGCCGGTGAGGTGGCGCTAGAGGTAAGGTGTCTGCCTTGCAAGTGCTAGCCAAGGAAAGACCGGGACGCCGGTTAGATCCCCCGGGGGTCCCATATGCTCCCCCCAAGCCAGGGGCAATTTCTGAGCGCTTAGCTAGGAGTAACCCCTGAGTGTGTGTGGCCCGGAAAAAAAAAAAAATAAAGAACTTGAGTGCCTGGAAAAATACATTCCATCTTCTGCATTCCTCATCTGCAAAACAAAAGGAACGTTGGCATACATAAGAATAGCGTGAGTGGGGCCTGAGCTATGGTACAGTGAATAGGACTCTTATCTTGCATATGTAGTCCTGGAATCAGTCCCAGTGGCCCATACTGTCCCCCATACCCCAGTGGACTAATTCCTAAGAGCAGAGCCAGAATAATTGCTGAACATTACCAAGTATGAACCAAAAAGAAAAAGAATGACTTGAAGAAACAGAAAAATAATACAAAACTTAATGACTTTCTTTACACACTGGACTTGATCTACCTGGCCACTCTCAGCTGGTTTAAATCTCCTGAACTACATATAGTCTTCTGAGCACTGCCTGGAGAAAGCACTGAGCACAGCCAATGTGACAAAAGCATCCATCAAGGATGCCCTTGATATCTTTTTCTTGCCTAATCACTAGGGCAAGAACTTCCAGCACTATATTGAGTAGGAGCAGTGAGAGAGGGCAGCCTTGCCTTGTACCAGATTTTAGAGGAAATGTATTTAGTTTATCTCCAATAAGAATAATATTTTCCATTGGCTTGTAGTAGACGACCTTGACTACATTGAGAAAAATTTCTTCCATTCCCACCTTGATAAGAGTTTTTTATTTTATGTTTTTTGTTTTGTTTTGTTTTTTGGGCCACACACGTTTGATGCTCAGGGGTTACTCCTGGCTAAGCACTCAGAAATCACCCCTGGCTTGGGGGGACCATATGGGACGCCAGGGGATTGAACCGTGGTCCGTTCCATGGCTAGCACTTGCAAGGCAGACACCTTACCTCTAGTGCCACCTCACCAGCCCCTTGATAAGAGTTTTTGTCAAGAATGGGTGTTGGAAGATTTCTAGATACAGAGGTCTGATTTTATCACCCATGACGAAGCAGAAGCCTTCCATACACCACAAAAGCACCGAGAGGAGAGTAAATGAACATGCATGGAGTCTATAGTTAATCCCATGACAGTATACTTCAAGGGTGGAGAAACCCTGTATCTCTTAGGCCAAGGGAATTCCCTCTCTAATGCCCCCAATATTTACTGTGCCTATGCAGGAACAAAAAAGCACAAAATAATTTTTGTATCTATTTATTTATTTTTTCTTTTTTTTTTTTCTTTTCTTTTTTTTTTTTTTGGTTTTTGGGCCACACCCGTTTGACACTCAGGGGTTACTCCTGGCTATGTGCTCAGAAATCGCCCCTGGCTTGGGGGGACCATATGGGACGCCGGGGGATCGAACTGCGGTCCGTTCCTTGGCTAGCGCTTGTAAGGCAGACACCTTACCTCTAGCACCACCTTCCCGGCCCCTTATTTATTTTTTGACTTCTTTGTTTTGGTGTATATATTGAAGTTGATGTCTCCAATTTTATTTTATGTTATTTTATCTTTTTCTTTCTTTTTGCGCTCTGGCATGGTTTTATTTCAGGACTGAGACTATTATGTGGTGCTTGTCTTTATTGCTGTAGTGCTCACTGGATATTTTATTTGATATTTCTTTTTGTATTGTTGTGGTGTTTCAATTCCTTTTTTCCTGTTCTCTTTCAAACTGAAGTTGAGAGCCTCTAGAAGGTCTCTGTCCATTTTTGGCTTATTTGATTTTTTACCCCATTTTATTGCTTTTCTTTTCTTCAAACAAAACCAAATAACTTGAACTATCTAGTTCCGCCTCTCAAATAGAGGGGAAAATAAGGAAGGGTACCAGGACCAAACAGATCATATGATCATATGATCACTAAGTAGTAAGCTAGACACAGAGGAGACCACTTATTCTAGCAGCCTGGGGAGTGAGGATGGGGGATATAGGATGCAAGATGAAAACAGGGGTGGAGGGAGGACAAATTTGGTGACGGGAATTCCCCTGATTCAATGTTAATATGTACCTAAAATACTACTGTGAAAGATATGTAAGCCAATATGGTCAAAATAAAAATTGTGTATATATATATATATATATATATACATAAACATAAAAAAATAAAATAGATCCCAGAGAAGTTATAACCATATACTATTGATATTCAGTATTAAAATCTGTTAGGGCACACCCTGCCTTTACCCAAAACAAAGGCAGGTGTTCCCCCAACTTCTTTCCTTTCACCTACCTTTCTTTGGATAAAAAAAAAAAAAAAGTCCACCTGGATCTCAATAAACCTTCCCCCTCCTGGTGAATTTGTACTGGTTTAATAAAGAAAGGTCAGTTTAGCTTGGCATGCAGAGAGACCACTAGATGAGAAGCAAACTGACTCCATGATTCTCTCCTGACCAAAAAAAATAAATAAATAAAAGAATGGGTTTTGGATCTTATCACATGCTTTCTTTGCATCTGTTGATGTGATCATATGGTTTTTATTTTTCTTTTTGTTGCTATGGTGTATTATGTTGATTAATTTACATTTATTAAACCATCCTTGCATTCCTGGATTGAAACCTACTTGGTCATGGTGTATAACCTTCTTGATGAGGCATTGGATCCTATTTACCAGAAATTTGCCAGAAGAGAATAGAATAGAAATGTCTGCCAGAAGAGCAGGCAGGGGATAGGCAGGGGAAAAGCAGTAGGGAAACTTGTGCCACCAATGGTGGGAATTGTGCACTGATGAAAGGTGTTGTATAGAGTATGACTGAAACTCAATCATAAACCACTTTGTAAATTTGAAAAAACCAACAATATCATTAACAACCTTGTAACCATAGTGTTTAAATGAAGCAATAAAATTTAATAATTAAAATAGCCCCCCAGAAATATTAGAATCAATTATTTCAAGCAGGCTTAACTAAAGAATTCTACTTAAATGAATGTGATTGAAATGATAGTGGAAAAAAGTTAAAAATCATAAACTTCTATGCTCTGTGGCCTCATAGCCATGGAATTTCTGTGATCTATTGTGACCTCAGTGGCCAGTGATGTCACTGATGTCTATATAAACAGGACCTGTGTGTTCTAGTCTCATTTGCCATAGGCAAACAGCATGTGTAGTTTGAAAATCTCTATATGAAGAATTTCTGCCCTTCTTATTCTCCTAACCCAGTCCCAAGGGAAGAGTCCCAAGAGAAGAATCCCAAGGTGGGTCTCTCTCTACATTAACTTCTTGTTTGCTGTCCTATTCTACATTGTGTGACTCCTTTTGGTTAGGAAACTAAATCTTTGTACCAGGCAAGGATGCAGGACGAGTTCCTAGGGATTTCACGGTAGGACACTTATCAGAAGAAGACAATTCAAAGTCACAATGAAACTGGGGAATCTGAAGCCAGGATAGATAGCACATCAATCCTCTAGCAGATCAGAGAGCCAAGAGTAGGGGGAACAGAGACTATTTGTGTTCTGTGGTGGGGTCTGAGGTCAAGTACCACGTGCAGGGCTGTTGGAGAACTGGAGTCTTAGCTCTGCAGAATACAAGTCACAGACTTGTAAGGGGCTATTTCTACAGTAGTTCCCCCTCTCTGCCCCCGGTGGGGCTGCTCAGAACAACGGTGGAGACAAGTTTATTTTTCTTTATTTTTTTATTTTGTATTTTTGTATTTTTGGGGCCAGACCTGGTGACATCCAGGGGTTACTCCTGGCTATGTGCTCAGAAATCATTCCTGGCTTGGGGAACCATATGGGACTCCGGGGAATCGACCTGAGGTCTGTCCTAGGTCAGCCGCCTGCAAGGCAAATGCCCAACCACTGCACCATCTCTCCAGCCACCGGAGAAGAGTTTCTAAGAGCCTCTCAGCAGAAAAGACTAGGGTTCTCCCTAAGGCATTTCATGGATCAGGGGTCTTATTCTAGGAGTTTCCTTGGCAGAGCTAGCTGATACCATGGTGTGGGCCTACTGAGGAGAATGAAAGAGTTGTAGCATCATTTGTGTCATTATCTGTGCTCACTCGCCTTCCTGTGCTACTCACCCAAGATTTCTCTGAATTGTCAAGAGTCCCACCTCACTCTTTTCTTTTCAGCTTTCGAGGGCAAAAAGGAGAACACCCCCCTTATTGAGAGGTAAGGAGCCAGGGGGACCCTCCTCTCTCTGTCCTCAAGTCCCAGGCCATGAGCTCTGAAGATGTCAGTGTAGGCACCATTCCCCAGAGAACACAGGGCCCAGGGCGAAGCAGCCAATGGGAGGTCAGATAGAAGTTGCAGGACTTTGAGAGTCCAGCTGATTTATTTTGGGTATTTCTGAAGCTCAGTGACTGCTGCTCCGGGTGGGCATGGGGGTGAGGGTGCAGGGCATTAGTGCCTTCAGACTTAGTCACATTCTCTGAGTGCTTGGATAGCGGGTTCTCTCGGGGCTCCTGGGTGCTTCTGACGCCCCAAGATGGTCTGACAGGCCTTTGCCCAGAAGCAGGAGCCTTTGTACTTGTGTAAGTTAGGCAAATTCTGGGATTTCAGAGACAGAGCTGGCCAGGGTCACCCTGGACCTGACCAGCAGCTTTGTTACCACCCCTGACCAGCACCCCTCTCCTGCAAACAATTTCCAGTATTTTGGAGGAGGATGATTGCCTTTGTGGCTTTATGTCATTGTCAGGTGATTCTTCTCCTATTCCTCCATCAATTCAGGTCTGTGGGGGGGGGGGGGTTGCCTCCTCTAGCAAGTACTAAATATTCTGGTATCTCCTCTAAATATCACTCCATGATAGGTGAGAAGAGTCTTGTATATTGTCATCAGTGTGACAGATAGCAGACAGAATCTGCTATCATATCTCATGAAAGGGAGACTATGTCTGGCCACATCCCTACAGACTTCATCGTCACAGACCTAGACACTTCCCAAGAGCAGCAGGACATTGTGTGGGACACTATGACCAGCATCAGGGGCGGGGTTATTCCCAACTATGGAGGGTTGTGCAGCAAGTCTGAGAAGGACAGTTAAAATTTATAAAATAGATAGTATAATAACTCAGATATGTGATAGGTGCCTGTTAAGTCTTTCTCCGCCGCCCCCCTTAACCAGATATGCCTGTTAAACCTTTCTCCACCCTGCCTTCTGGATTCCCCTTGGTCTGGTATTTCACCTTGAGGATCAGGCCTGCTGCCATCAGCCAAAGCCCCCTCCTAAGAGGAACTTGACATATTTGGACCTTATTTGGGAAAGGACAAGCCTGCCATCTGATTGGACATTGTGTTTAAACTTGAAATAGGGATACTCCTCCCTAGACTGCCCGGGGGTTCCGGTTTCAGTCCACATAGCTGTCCCCTGGAGCCTCAAAGTTTTAGAATAAACCAGCTTTGCTTTTGCATTCTATGAGGTATGTTTTGTGGTCTTTATTGAGGTAATGGGCTTTTCCCGAATCCTGGGCTTCCCCCTTGGGCCCCAGGGTTGTCCCAAACCTTGGGCCTCCCCAGGCCCTAGACTTTTAACCTGGGCCCATGGACTGCCTCGGACCTCGGGCCTTTATTTGGGCCCTAGGCTTTCTCGGCCCTTTCAACACAAGGATTCAGGTGACCCCAGAAGCAGACGGTGTGACCTAACAGGAAGTCAGGAACAAGAGGTCGACATGCAGCTGTCTCTGAATGTTGGTGGGCAGCACTGAGTCTGTTTCATTGGTTTCTCTGGAAAGGACACAGGAGTAGTGATGCCCTTCTTAGAACAATCCCTAGCTCCAAAGGAGATACTGAATAGAGGTGTTGGGAAGAAACATTAGATTTTCCCCTACTCTTGGGGTCCCAAAGGGACCATCCTCACTTGTGTAAGATGGTGTAAATCATTTGTCTTAATTTGGATTTCCCTCATAAGTGATAAGAGCATTTTTTCTTTTGTCTGTTGCCCATTTGTTGGACTTTCTCAGAAGTGTCTGTTCATTTCCCCTCCCTATTTTTGGCTGGGTTTTTAGGTTTTGTAGAGTTAACCTTGTGAGTACTTTGTATATCCTAGATATCAAAACTTTATCTGATGTGTTAAGTGCAAATTTTTTCTTCCATTCAGTTAGCTGTCTTCTAATTTTAGCCTGTGTTTCTTTTGCCAAACAGAAACCTTTTAGATTGATGTAGTCTCATTTATTCAGATTTTATGCTATAGCCCTTGCCATTGGCACACTGTCATTAAATACTTCTTTGAGGTCTAAGTCTTGGAGTGTTCTGCCAGTTTTCCTCATTGAACTTTATGAATTTGGGTCTAATCTCAAGCTCTTTAATCCATTTTGAATTGACTTTTGTGTAAGGTATTTCTTACACGTGGATATCCAATTGTTCAAAACCCATTTTTGAAGAGACTGACTTATTCCATTTCAAGTTCTTGGCTCCTTTGTCAAAATTGTCCATACACATGAAGGATTGCCATTGGATATTCTATTCTGACCCATTGGTCTGAAAGTTTGCCTTTGTTCCAATACCATGCTGTTTTGATCACTATGGCTTTATAGTAGAGTTTCAAGTTAAGTAATGATATGCCTCTCAGTTTATTTTTAAATATGAATTTTGCATTCCTAGGTTTTTTATGTTTACACAAACTTTATAACTAATTGTTCTAAGTCCTTGAAGAACGTTGTCTGAGGAATTGCATTTAAACTATATTTAGTTTAGGTAAAATGGTCATTTTGATAATATTGATTCTTCCAATCATGAGCAAGGAATGTTTATCCATTTCCTTAGGTCTTCTTCAATTTCTTTCTTAAGTGTTTTTGACATTTTTTATTGTATAAGTTTCTCACCTTCTTGTTAGGTTGATTCCTAAATACCTGGACACTATAGTTTTGAACACTATTTTAAATGGAATAGATTTTTTTTAAACTCTTTCTCCTCTGACTAGTTATTTGTATAAATAAATGCAATTGTAGAGTTACTATGGGGTAATGGGTAGGGCGATTGCCTTGTACACATCTGACCCAAAACAGACAACGTTTCGAATCCCGACCTCCTCTCTGGTTCCCAAACCTGCCAGGAGCGACTTCTGGTTGAAGAACCAGGAGGAACCCCTGAGCTCTATCCAGTGTGACCCCTAAACAAAAATAAATGCAATTGTCTTTTGTGTATTGACTTTGTAGCTGTCCACTTTGCTGCATTGGTTTATGGTTCCTAGGAGATTTTTTGTGAACTCTTTGGGTCTTTGATGTGTATCATCATGTTATCTGCAAATAGGATTAGAATTCCTTTTGTTTCCTTCTCTTGTCTTATTGCTATTACTAGAACTTCTAATACTATATTGAATAAGAGTGCAGATAATGGACATCCTGGTCTAGTGCCTGACCTTAGTGGAAATGCTTCCAGTTTTTCATCATTAAGAATAATGTTGGGGCCGGGTAGGTGGCGCTGGAGGTAAGGTGTCTGCCTTGCAAGCGCTAGCCAAGGAAGGACAGCAGTTCGATCCCCCGGCGGCCCATATGGTCCCCCCAAGCCAGGGGCGATTTCTGAGCACATAGCCAGGAGTAACCCCTGAGCGTCAAACGGGTGTGGCTCAAAAAACCAAAAAAAAAAAAAAAGAATAATGTTGAGGGGCTGGAGAGATAGCATGAGGTAAGGCGTTTGCCTTTCATGCAGAAGGTCATTGGTTCAAATCCCGGCATCCTATATGGTCCCCCATGCCTGCCAGGAGTGATTTCTGAGCGTGGAACTAGGAGTAACCCCTGAGCACTGCCGGGTGTAACCCAAAAACCAAAAAAAAAAAAAAAAAAAAGAAGAAGAATGTTGACTGACTATGGCTTTTTTTTTTATTTTGATCATAGTGGCTTACATATCTTTCACATTAGTATTTTAGGTACATATTAACATTGAATCAGGGGAATACCCACCACGAAATTTGTCCACCCCCCTTCCCCGTTCCCTTTCTGCAACCCATATCCCTTATCTTCACCCCCCGGGCTGCTAGAGTAGGTGGTCCCCTCTTTGTCTAGCTTACTATCAATGATCATACATCTGTTTGGTCTTGGTGCCCTCCCTTGTTTCTCCCTCTATTTGAGAGGCTAAGGTAAATAAATCGAGTTATGTGGTTTTGCTTAAGGAAAAGAAAAGTGGGCCCGGAGAGATAGCACAGTGGCGTTTGCCTTGCAAGCAGCCGATCCAGGACCAAAGGTTCGAATCCCGGTGTCCCATATGGTCCCCCGTGCCTGCCAGGAGCTGTTTCTGAGCAGACAGCCAATAGTAACCCCTGAGCACCGCCGGGTGTGGCCCAAAAAACAAAAAAAAAAAAAAAAGGAAAAGAAAAGCAATAGAATGGGGTAAAGAATAAGAAAAAAAATTAAAAAATTAAAATATGCTGAAAATGGGTGGGGTCCTAGTGGCTATCAACCTCAGTTTGAGAGAGGACATGAAAAATGTAATTGAAACTCCATAACAATACAAAAATAAATGTCAAATTAAATATCCAGTGAGCCCTACAGCAATAAAGAGAAGCACCACACAATATTCTCAGTTCCAAAATCAAATCATGCCAGAGTGCAAAAAGAAAGAGAAAGATAAGATAAAATAATATAGAATAAAAAAGGAGACCTCAACTTCAATATCTACACCAAAATAAGGATGTCAAAAAACAATCAATCAATCAATAAATATATATGTGGAAAAATTATTATTTTGTGCTTTTTTTTTTCCTTTTTTTTTTCTTTTCCCCCTTGCATAGGCACAGTAACTATTGGGGATATTATGGAGGGAATTCCCTTGGCCTACAAGATACAGGGTTTCTCCATCCCTGAAGTATATTGTCATGGGATTAACTATAGACTCCTTGCATGATCATTTACTCTCCCCTCAGTGGTTTTGTGGTGTATGGAAGACTTCTGCTTCATCATGAATGGTAAAAATCAGACCACTGTATCTAGAGATCTTGGTGACTGTGCAGCTCAAGGAATGGAGCTTATGATAAAGGCTTTCTTTGTGGTTCTAGCAGTTCTGCTTCTTCAGTGTCGTTTTGCTTCATCTTCTGTAGTTGGTGTTCTTGGTCATTATGTTGCTCCTAGGATGGAGCCTGGAATATAGTCTTTCATTATGTTTCTGGAAGACCCATTCACTTGCTGTTGTCTCTGTCAGACCTCTGGAATTGGAGATCTTGTTTGTTGAACAGATTGTAGACCCAAAGCTAGGTTAGAGCTTTTTGTTGTTGGTGGTGGTGGTCCCGGGATGCATACTGTCTAGTCCTGGTTGTAACAACCAGTTATCTGTATATAGCAATCTTGGTTTTTGAACACATCAAAGGGTGACATGTCCTCTGATTTTGTCTTATCGTTGGCTAGTGAGAAAGGATAACTTGCTCTTTGATCTAGTTGTTTCCATCCCCTCGTTGTCAGGTTATCAATTTAGAACTGACTTATGTTGGCATCAGAGCAGCATTATGAATGCCCTGGAGGGGATTTGGTTCCTGGAGCTGTTGTGGAGAACTCTGTCATTTCTATATCTGGGATTCAGGAGTCAAGGCTGGACGGTTGGTGCCTATTTCCCTGGAATCTAGGTTGGTTCCACATGACATACATTCAGGGTGGGAGATGTTCCTGTGTTGTAAAAAAGTATAAGTTCTTATCCCTAGTAGATAAGAGCTTGTCTTTACATGTAAAATTTCTGACTATGGGCTTTTTATAGATAGCTGTTACTATCTTGAAGAATGTTCTTCCCACACCTATTTTGCTGAGGGTTTTAATCATGAATGGATGTTGGATTTTGTCAAATGCTTTCTCTACATTGATTGATATGATCATATGATTTTTATCCTTTCTTATGCTGATGTGGTATATAATGTTGATTGATTTGTATATATTGAACCATTTATTCAGCGATGAAACCCACCTGGTGACAATATATAATATTTTTTATGTTTTTTTTATTCAGTTTGCTAAGATTTTGTTAAGGAAATCCTCACTTCTGAATAGAACATTAGTAGGTTGTAGGCTACAGAGAGGATCCTTCTGCCCAGATTTCTGGTCCTGGGGAGAACAAGGCAAGGTGATAATTGGCCAGAGCACAGGGGCCAGCAAAGGGATGTGGTTGGGTTATGGACTTAAATATATGCCTAAGGAGAAAAATTAACTGGCCCCAGAATTAGATCGACAATATTTAAAATGGTTATATTGCAACATTTATTGCAAGTGATTTCAAAATAAATACAATAATTTGAAATTTCTAACACCCTGGGCAGGATGGGGCAGTATTTGTAGAATCAATACTAAAATGCAGATGGCACTAAGGTAATGCTTACCCACTTATTTTTTTTTACCAATTTATGATTCTGTAGTTATTTCAAAATAAAATATATAAAACTAAAAGATAAATCATCTTAATACATAAAATTTTAAAAAGGAAGTATTTATTTCTTATTTAACCCATATCATATCTAAAGAGAGTAATTTGGAGGAGAAGTGCTCATGTGGCCCTTAATGACTCTTGGCAATACTTGACCTGGTTGTGTAAGCCAGACAGTGCAGTGCTCATAAATGTACATAGCCCATGATGCCACCCAGATTATAGCATGTGCTCTTCAGGAGACCGTGTGATTTCAGAGATTAAACTCAGGACCTTTACATGTCAGGCATACACTCCTGCCCTTTAAACTATCTCTCTGCCCCCCCACCTCTTTTTATCTCATCCTCTAAGCAATTAAAGAGAAAGAATTAGTTTTTTCTTAAAGTATAATAAATGTTCAAAAGATTTTTTTTCAGAAGGTATTAAAGTTATTTTCCTGGAAGACATGAAAATTGATTTATTCTCACGCATAGTATCTGTTTTTTGTTTGGTTGTTTTTTTTGTTTTTTGTTTTTTTGAGGGACCACACCCAATAACACTCAGGGATTACTTCTGGCTATGTGCTAAGAAATCGCTCCTGGCTTGTGGAACCATATGAGACACTGGGGGATTGAACCACAGTCCATCCTAGGTCAGCCATGTGTGCAAGGCAAATGCCTTACTGCTGTGCCATCGCTCAGGCCCCTCATGCATAGATCTGAACAAAGAATTGTAAGCCTGGCTGGGCAGAGTACAAAATATATTTATTCCTAGATTTTTTTTCTACAAAACATTAACATGAATGAAAATTGAGCACATCTTTACTAGAAAAGGGTAGAACTTAGTATTGGGGCCTGAAGGGGCTCACTTTTCTTGTTGGAACCCATAGACATACTAAGTACTGAACATGCTGTAAACAATGCACTGATTATGTAAGACTTCATTTATAAGGCTCTGAATTGTATCCCCAGCACCACCTGGCTCTCCCAGGCACCTCTAGTTATAGAAGACTTCTCTCACTCACAACATCCCCAAAAGTGAGACTAATAAAAGAGTTATAATCAGGGAGGGGCAAAGGAGATAAAGCATCAACTTTATTTTTACTATTAAATCTTATATTAGGGCTGCCCAGTAGGGCTTGACCATGAGAAATTGTGAGCGCTGCCTGTGTGTGTCTGTCTCCTGTCCTGTCGCCTGAACCTCTTGGGAGTGGAGTGGGCCGAAAAGAGGCTCCAGCAGACCATGGCCGTGCGGTGCGCTCTTTCTAAGGAAAGAACATCATTGAAACAAGAAGAAAAAAATCACACTAAGAACTGTGCTGGAGGCTAAACTCTGATGAAACTCAGATGCATGACAGCACCCCTATCTGCCTCTCTTCTGTGCTGTGCTCCATTTTTGGCCTGATTTCATCCTGTGTGTGACTCATCTGTGGACGGCTTGCCTTCCCAGGAGCCTTGCCTGAAGGTGAGTTTATACGCCCAGAAAGGGAAAACCACTGAACTCTGCTGGAACTCAGATGCCAGCACCCCTATCTGTCTGTCTTCTGTGCTGTGCTCCATTTTTGGCCTGATTTCATCCTGTGTGTGGCTCATCTGCGGATGGCTCACCTTCCCTGGAGCCTTCCCTGGAGGTGAGTTTACAAGCCCAGAAAGGGTGGAGCCAGAGGAGCACCTCAACTCCGCTTTGCTTCACAGCTGTATACATAATTTAGCCAATGAATACAACCATAACACGTAGAAAAACCCACAATACAAGTGTGACAATGGAGAAACAACGGAGGCCAGCACCAGACATAGAGAATAACGAAGGCAACTCTGTTGAACATGACCAACCAACTAGTCAGTCTCTCAGACAAGGACTCTAGAGTCACAATATGGAAGATGTTCAAAGAACTCAAAGGAAGTATAGAAGAGAATACTAATAAGAATCAAGGGCCCGGAGAGATAGCACAGCGGCGTTTGCCTTGCAAGCAGCCGATCCAGGACCAAAGGTGGTTGGTTCGAATCCCGGTGTCCCATATGGTCCCCCGTGCCTGCCAGGAACTATTTCTGAGCAGACAGCCAGGAGTAATCCCTGAGCACTGCCGGGTGTGGCCCACAAACCAAAAAAAAAAAAAGAATCAAGAGAATATGAAGATAGAAATCAGAAAACTCCAAACTGAAATTTCAGGTCAAATAACACGTCTGAAAAACTCAGATGGAGTGGCCATACTAATATCAGATGATGCAAACTTTATACTTAGGAAAGTTGTAAGGGACAAAAATGGACAGTTTGTATTAATCAAGGGATACATACAGCAGGAAGAAATCAATCTCCTAAACATATATACACCAAATGAGGGGCCAGAAAAATATTTAATATAATTGTTGACAAATCTGGAAAATAATATCAATAACAACACAATAATTGTGGGAGACCTCAACACGGCTTTGTCAATACTTGACAGGTCAACCAGACTGAAACCCAAAAAGAAAATACAAGACCTGAAAAGAGAAATGGAAGAAAGAGGCCTAGTAGATATATACAGGACATTCCACCACCAGCAGCCTGGATACACATTCTTCTCTAATGTACATGGAACATTCTCCAGGATAGGCTACATGCTATCACATAAAACATGCCTCTATAATATCAAGAGGATAGAAATTTTGCAGGCTACCTTTGCTGACCACAAGGCCCTGAAATTATATGTGAACTACAAAGGGACACAGAAGAAAAACTTTAATACCTGGAGGTTAAATAGCCTAATACTGAATAACCAGTGGGTCCAAGATGAAATCAAAGAGGAAATCAAAACCTTCCTAGAAACAAATGACAATGGAGACACAAACTATCAGAATCTATTTTATAGCTTTGCAAGCACACATCAGGAAAGAAGAAGGGGCATACCTGAATAGTTTAATGACACAGCTCACATAATTAGAAAGTACTCAACAAAAGGACTCAAAAATAGGAAGACAGAAGGAAATAACAAATCTGAGAGCAGAAATCAATGAAGTGGAAACCCGAAAAACAATTCAAAAGATCAACAAAAGCAGAAGTTGGTTCTTTGAAAAAATAAACAAGATTGATAGAACAGTGGCAAAAATAACAAAGAGAGAGAGAAACTTGATAACTCGTATTAGGGATGAAAAAGGAGAGATCACTACTGATATGGTAGAGATCCAAAGGGTAATCAGAAACTACTTTGAGAAACTCTATGCCACTAACAATGAAAACCTGGAAGAAATGGATACATTTTTGGACTCATAATCTTCCATGGTTGAATGAAGAGGATGTAGCATATCTAAAAACACCCATCACTATTGAGTTAATCAAATGTCTGCCCAAAAACAAAAGCCCAGGCCCAGATGGATTCACTAATGAATTCTTTCAAACTTTCAAACCTTTCAAGAGGAACTTCTACTAATCCTGGCAAGACTCTTTCATGAAATTGAAAAAACAGGAACACTTCCAAATAGCTTTTATGAAGCCAACATCACCTTGATACCTAAACCAGACAGAGATGCTACAAAAAAAGAAAATTACAGACCAATATTGCTGATGAATACAGATGCAAAGATCCTCAACAAAATTCTGGCAAATAGGATTCAATGCCTCATTAAGAAGATCATCCACTACGATCAAGTAGGTTTCATTCCAGGAATGCAAGGATGGTTTAACATCCGTAAATCTATCAACATAATACACAACATCAATAACAAGAAAAATAAAAACCACATGATCATATCACTAGATGCAGAGAAAGCATTTGATAAGGTCCAACACCCATTCTTGATCAAAACTCTCAGCAAGATGGATATGGAAGGAACCTTTCTCAATATAATTAAGGCCATCTACCACAAGCCAGAGGCAAATATTATCCTCAATGGAGAAAACCTGAAAGCCTTGTCTTGTTCTCTCTCACCATTCCTATTCAACATAGCACTGGGAGTACTTGCTATAGAGATTAGGCAAGAAAAAGATATCAAGGGAATCCAGATAGGAAGAGAAGAAGTCAAGCTCTCGCTGTTTGCAGATAACATATACTCTACTTAGAAAACCCTAAAGTCTCTATGAAAAAGCTTCTAGAAACAATAGACTCATATAGCAAGGTGGCAGGCTACAAAATTAACACACAAAAATTAATGGCCTTTCTATACACCAATAGTAATAAGGAAGAAATGAACATTAAGAAAACAACCCCATTCACAATAGTGCCACACAAACTCAAATATCTTGGAATCAACTTGACTAAAAATGTGAAGGACCTATATAAAGAAAACTATAAAACTCTGCTCCAAGAAATAAGAGAGGATACGCGGAACTGGAAGCACATACCCTGCTCATGGATTGGCAGGATTAACATCATTAAAATGGCAATACTCCCCAAAGCATTGTACAGATTTAATGCAATCCTTCTAAAGATACCCATGACATTCTTCAAAGAAGTGGATCAGGCACTTTTAAAATTTATATGGAACAAGAAACACCCTAGAATAGCTAAAGCAATCACTGGGGAAAAGAATATGGGAGGAATTACTTTCCCCAACTTTAAACTTTACTACAAAGCAATAGTTATCAAAACAGCATGGTATTGGAATAAAGACACGCCCTCAGATCAGTGGAATAGGCTTGAATACTCAGAGAATGTTCCCCAGACATACAATCACCTAATTTTTGATAAAGGAGCAAGAAATCCTAAATGCAGCAAAGAAAGCCTCTTCAATAATGGTGTTGGCACAACTAGCTAGCCACTTGCAAAAAATTGAACTTAGACCCCCAGCTAACATCATGTATGAAGGTAAAATCCAAATGGATTAAAGACCTCAATATCAGACCCAAAACCATAAGATATATAAAACAACACATAGGCAAAATACTCCAGGACATTGAGACTACAGGCATATTCAAGGAGGAAACTGCACTCTCCAAGCAAGTGAAAGCAGAGAATAACAGATGGGAATATATTAAACTGAAAAGCTTCTGCACCTCAAAAGAAATAGCGCCCAGGAAACAAGAGCCCCCCACTGAGTGGGAGAAACTATTCACCCAATACCCATCAGACAAGGGGCTAATCTCCAAAATATACAGGGCACTGACAGAAATTTACAAGAAAAAAACATCTAATCTCATCAAAAAATGGGGAGAAGAAATGGACAGACACTTTGACAAAGAAGAAATACAAATGGCCAAAAGACACATGAAAAAATGCTCCACATCACTAATCATCAGGGAGATGCAAATCAAAACAACAATGAGCTACCATCTCACACCCCAGAGATTGGTACACATCACAAATAATGAGAACAAGCAGTGTTGGTGGGGATGTGGAGAGAAAGGAACTCTTATCCACTGCTGGTTGGAATGCCGTCTAGTTCAAGCAATATGAAGATTCCTCCAAAAACTGGAAATCGAGCTTCCATACGACCCAGCTATACCACTCCCCCTAGGAACACAAAAATACAATACAAAAATCCCTTCCTTACACCTATATTCATTAAAGCACTATTTACCATAGCAAGACTCTGGAAACTGCCAAGATATCCTTCAACAGATGAATGGCTAAAGAAACTGTGGTACATATTCACAATGGAATATTATGCAGCTGTCAGAAGAAATGAAGTCATGAAATTTTCCTATACATGGATGTACATGGAATCTATTATGCTGAGTGAAATAAGTCAGAGAGAGAGAGAAAGATGCAGAATGGTCTCACTCATCTATGGGTTTTAAGAAAAAAGACATTCTTGCAATAACAACTTTCAGACATAATAAAAAAAGAGCTGGAAGTAACAGCTCATCTCATGAAGCTCACCACAAACAGGGATGAGTTTAGTTAGAGAAATAACTACATTTTGAACTATCCTAATAATGAGTATGTATGAGGGAAATAGAAAGCAGGGGTTGGGTGGGGAGGAGGGAGATTTGGGACATTGGTGATGGGAATGTTGCACTGGTGATGGGTGGTGTTCTTTACATGACTGAAACCCAAACACAATCATGTATGTAATAAAGTTGTATATAAAATAATTTTTAAAAATCTTATATTAGGAGATATTGCTTATATTGGCTTCAAGAATCTTTCCTAATAGACTCTTTCTTATGAACAGCCTGCCCTCTGTACCAGCATGTTGTCTTGGTATTTCAGCTTTTTCCCCCATCACCTACTATAAACATGCACATACACACAAATAGATGTAGAAGTATGTAATCAGCCTCTGAATCCAGAAATAAATGGGAATTACTCATCATGTGACCCATATCCAAATGCTTCTGTGATGATCTCCTATAACTCCACCCTCTTCTGGGCAGTGCCAGTGCTTCTTCCTAAGCCTAGGAATCTTGTCTCTGTCTCCCTCTGAAATAGGTATATCTGCTGACTGATACCCAATTTTCCTGGCCAGAAGATTTTTTAGTTTTCACAAGGACCATTGAACAAATGAAGGCTGCTTCACATTTATTTCCAAGACAAGAAAGTCACTTTACAAATCTTCCATATTTAAAAAAATTACATCTAAACTATAGATAATCAGGAACCATATAACCTATAGTTTTTGGCACTATAAAGATCACACACAGCCAATAGATACAGAGTTCCTGGGTTTATTTGCAGTGTGTTTAGGCTTCCTGTGGAGAACAAATGGTCCTTGAATAGGTCTATTCCATCTAGGATATAACTTGTAATACAATGCTCACAGAAATCCTGATATAAATTAAAAAAACACAAATTCTTCAATGAGAACATTCTTATGAGAACAAAGTTGTAGTTCTTAGAGGAGAAGGCAGCTGAAGGTAGACAGGATAAGGGATTCTTGTCAGAATCATGTTTTCTGTACAGTTATCAAACTATAATGCCGTGTACCTGGGTCCTATTACTTAAAAGAACATTTAAAGGGGACAGAACAGTAATACAGTGGGTAAGGCACTTGCTACACACCCAGCTAACCTCAATTCAATCCTAGTACTGTGTATGGCCATCAAGCTCTATCAGGAGTCATCCTTGAGTACAGAGTCAGGAGTTAACCCTGGGTTAACTGGGTATAGCCAAAAAAGAAAAAACTAAAAGCAAACTTTGGGGTTATTTTGTTTTTATTTGGGGTGGGGTGGGGTTTAAGGCTATTTTTTGTAGTATGCAGAGGCTACTCCTGGTTGCCACTGAGAGACCCTGCAGTATCAGTGATTGAACCTGGGCCACTGGCAGGCAAACCATGCCTTGTGTGCACACAATGCTATTGCACTGTATCTCTAGTCCCATCCCTGAGGTTTAAAGAACACGTTGGCTCTTTAAAATGAAAACTAGCATGAAATCAACATTGCACATAAGCTGCCTTTGCGTGTGCCATGTAGGTTGGAAGTGAATCATCATTTAGACATTATTTCTGTGCAAAAGCTAAACATAAAGACTCCACCAAATAAACAGTTTTTATATAAAGGAAAGGGTTCATGCGACAACAATCCTTTGCCCGGCAGTAACCTGCGTGAATGATGAAATATGACTCATTAACACAGAACAACTCATATTCCAAACCATGCAATTGCTCCCCAAGAACCCATTCTTATTTCTCATTCAAGAGGCCAGCCTGGATAATGACGCAGCCTCCTTTGCAAGGTTATTCTTATCTGATTAGTTTCTGCTTCAGAATGGAGTGGGATCATTTCCTTTCTGCATAGATACTAGTCCTGCTTGTTGTCCACTGGTTTTTATGAAAGCCTCCACAGTTACTTCCACCCACAGGTCCCAAAGGTCAAAACACTTCTCTGGCTTTATGTCTCCCACAATTACATAGTCTTGAATGTCAATGTCCTAAGTAGCTTTCTCTCCCTATAATTGAGATTCCTTTATTTCGAATTCTAATATAAAATATTCATCACCAGAAAAATTTCTATTCTAATTTGTAGGAATTGTACAAAAAATTGTACAATTGTACAAAAATAGAAATTAGCAAAAAAAATAAATAAAAGGAGGGGGAAGACATTAAGAATAAGAAAGAGAGGATAAGCAGATGGGAGAGAGATCGAGATCAATAAAGACAATAAACATCAACATGAACTTGATGTTTACAATATGTTACATTTGTTGCTGAGCAGCTTACATTCACTACTTAATCATTTCAATCCTCATCAGGCATGGGCGTCTCTAGAAATCCATGTGTATAGATGAGGGTACAGAGTGCTAGGAAGTATTATAGAATAGCTGGTCAGTTTTTATCTTAAAAAGTTTCTGGGACCAGAAACATATGGCATCACATATGGTCCCCCAAGCCTGCCAGGAGTTATTTCTGACCATGAAACCCAAGAGCCACCCGGTGTGTCTCAAAAGCAAAAATAAAGAGTTTCTACTGGATCAAATGCTTTGAAGTTCTGACAATTAGCACCGTCTTAATTAGTCAAGGGGAGATGAGTAACTTGTCATATGTTATAGAGCGATTAAGTGATAGTGCCAGAATTTGACCTATATTTGACTCTACTATCTTGACACTGTCAGTTAAAACAGATGGTCTCTACATAAGTTATTCCCTTTGTAAAAGGAAAATGGAGATGTTTAGAACTAGACTCTCAGAAGTTAACAATAGAAAAGTTGTTGAGGGGTCAGAGAGATAGCACAGCATGTATGGCATTTTTATTTCCTGCCACTTGGTAAACTCAGATAAGTTCAGCTCTCTGCCATATAATTCTACATGAGCCCCATAGGAGTCAAAAATATCCTAATCTGTGCATAACTCTGCCTAGTTCTGAGCTCCTCAGCAAAGCTTTGTTATTCCAGTAGTTGTTCTTTGAGCAAGTGAATTAACCAAAATCTAGGCTACACAAGAAAATACACACATGTGTGTATATGGTGGCATAAATATGTATGTGTACAAGTGCACCAGATTGCATCTCTCAAACCGCTCCAGGAGCTAATAAGGACCTAATTTGTGTGAGTTGTCAAACTATAATTTCGGGATCTCTGGCATCATGAGCCCCACAATTACTTTAAATAACTATACTGGAGGTGCTGACAGCCACATAAAATCTCTTATTCCATCAACATATCTCTAAACATAGTGGAACTGCACCTGCAACTTATATTCCTTCATCTGCATCACTGCCTTTTTGAAAGTACTAATAAATGTCAGAAGTGTGAAAAGCAAAGATTATAGGCTTCATTCTACTGATAGGAAAACACTATCTACGAGCTAGAAACAAGCAATATGTCATTAGTAGAACTTGAGCCCATCTACTGATTCATGTATAACAGAGGTTTTGGTGAGGAACTGGAATTCAGACTTTGCATGTGCTACAAATGTGTAATTTACACTTTCATCTCAATTTAGAAGTTACATCTCAAATGCTCAAAATCTGTGTATGTATTGTATGATAAAAAAAAAAAGATCAATGGTTGCTAGGAGTTATGTGGGGGAAGAGACATATAAAAGAGCATGAAAGATTTTTAGAGAAATTCAATCATTCTATGTAACAGTGGGTAGTTTTCATCACATATTTGTCTAACAGAACAACACAACTTTTTTTTTAGTTGTGGGCCTCCCACATCAGGTTGCAGCACTTATTCTGTTGGCCATTTGACCATGCTGTACACAAATGTTTGGTTGTGGTACTCTATTGGACTTGTACCTTAGACTATTATCTATTTTCTAAGTGGTATACCTTATATCTCTATATGTCTATACATATAGTATATGTATATTATATATAAGTTTAGTATTCATATCATAAGAGAAGTCAACTTTAAGCATGAGGTTTGGAGAAATTTAAGTCTGTTATTTTGCTATGAACTTAAATGATAGAAGAAATATTTTTTAAAGCAAGTCCGTTAACTCAAGAAGCATACCAGTATTCACTCTTTTTTTTTTTTTTTTTTTTTTTTGTGGTTTTTGGATCACACCCGGCAGTGCTCAGGGGTTATTCCTGGCTCCATGCTCAGAAATTGCTCCTGGCAGGCACTGGGGACCATATGGGACACCGGGATTCGAACCGATGACCTTCTGCATGAAAGGCAAACGCCTTACCTCCATGCTATCTCTCCGGGCCCAGTATTCACTCTTTTATCGTCAAAATTTACAATTTTTCATCATGAAATCATTTCTGCCTATATCAAAAACCAGTTAAATTTACAAGACACAGTGAAGTCTAACCTGGGTTGTTTATTATCATAAAAGAATATGAGGAGCTGAAGAATTTTAGGAGCTAAAGTGATAGAACAGAGGGTAGATAATTTGTCTAGCATATGGCCAACCTGAGTCCAATCCCCAGCACCCCAGGAGTAACCCCTGAGCACTGTCATATGTAACAAAAAAAAGAGTGATTTTAATAGCTACTGAAACCAATACTAATTAACGTAGGAAGGTTGGCTGGTCCAACACCCCACTTCCAAGGCACTGAGAGAGGAATATGAGATTTTATAGGCTACCACCAACATACAGACTAGACAAAACCCTTAATTTTGTTTTGTTTACTAGCCTAACTAAGCCATCTGTAGAAATTGTTCTGGGAACCTAGCCATTAGTTTATTCAGTTTTTTGTTCTCAGGTTTTAATAAATTAATGAGGCGTTAGCCAACTTCACACGGGATAGACTACAACACATTTACAAGGTCTGAGACTCTATACCAAGCCTGCTAAATCACTGTATTCTCTTCTACCTGACTGGTATAGCGTCCTTACCCTTCCAAGAATGTAATGATGTGCCAAACTATATAAGGTCTGCCAGTTATTTAATCATACATGAAGGAAAAGAAAAACATACAAATAAAAACAGATATGTTTTTAATTAACATAGACAGTTTGCTTCTGGTAGAGTTAGAAATTCTCAAGTCAGGTGCCATCTTGATTTGAATTTCCCTTGTAAGTGGTGATGACTACTTCTTTTATGTGCCTAATGATCATTCATGTTTCCTTCAATGAAATGTATTTATTTTACTCATATTACTGCCAATTTTTCAATCATTTTGATATAAGCCTTTTCATCAGCATGTGATACTATCTCATCATAGTTTTGGTTTGTATTTTATTACACAATTTATTGGAAAGCTTTTGCTGACCCATAAAAGAGAGTAGAGGGCCAGAGTAGTGGAAAAAGCAGTAGGGCATTTGCCTTGCACGCACTAACCTAGGACAGACTGCAGTTCAATCCCCTGGCATCCCAGATGGTCCCTCACGCGAGGAGTGATTTCTGAGCATATAGCCAGGAGTAACTCAAGTGTCATGCATGTGGCCCAAAAAGTAAAAATGAAAAAAAAGGGAGGAGAGTTGCATGAAGCATGTAGGGCTTAGGGGAAGTGCCAGGAATAGAACCCAGGTTGGCTGCATGCATGTCAAGTGTCCTACCTGCTCTTCTTTATATTGAGAATAATATGCTGTAATTCTCCTCAGGTTCATTATTTCTGTTATGATGATCTGCTTGTCATGGACCTCTGCTCATCTTCTTAACTATATCAATTTCAAATAGTTTTAAAGGAGGAAGACACTGATTTTTACCTATGAGTCTCTATTATCTAAAACTAAAGCTTATGGGACTGGTACAATATTACAGTATACAGCATACTTTCCTTGCTTGCAGCCCCAAGAGTAAACCCTGAGCACCATTTAGATCAAGGGTGGTGAACAAGTTCGACACAAAGAGCCAAAATTTTAAATTCTGAGAGTCAGAGAGCCACACCACGCAGTGACCTGCCAAAATAGACAAACACTCACACAAAAGCATATACTTTTAACAATAATCTATTAAATACATAATTGCATTTTGCCATTTTGAGTGAGGGTAAAAATCCTGCAGTGATGGTGAGGGTGTGCTGCGTCCTCCACACTCAGAACTAACGGCCAAATGTGACCCAACATGTGACACATGGGTCCCCTGCTCGCTGGTCCGTGCAGTTGTTTCCGAGGAATGGGAGCCGAGATGACACAGCCTGGGGGCGGGACTCCGCGCTCAGAGATCTCTCCTCGGAGGTCCCTCCTCAGAAGCAGCAGAACAAAATCCAAACTTGGCAAAGAGCCGCATTCATTTTGGATGGGAGCCGCATGCAGCTCGAGAGTCGCTTGTTCACCACCCCTGATTTAGATGGTATAAAAAATAGATAAATAGATAATTTAATAAAATAAAATATAGACTGCATAAATTATCCTTCTCTACCTGAAATGAAAAACATAAAGGTGTATTTTTTTTGTTTTACTGTCCAAAAGATGATTGATGGTTCAGTCAGGTAAAATGCCTGACATATTGTGATCTCCAGCAAGCCTTTGAAGATCCAAGAGAAAAGCAATAAAATCAGTTAACACTCATATATCACTTACTATATGCTAAAGACTATTCTAAAATGCTTCTCAACTGATAATATATCTAAATGTTACAGCCGCCCTATGAAATGGATCGTTGATCCTTATTTATAGAGGAAGAAACTGAAACATAACAGAAAGAGTAAGCAGCAAGCCCAAAATCACGTCACTGGTAAGAAGCAGAATCAAACTCGTAAACTGATTTCAGAGTCCATGCTCTTGGCCCTGATTCATTCAGCCATAAACAAATGGGAAATAAGTCTCAAACAGCTACCATACAGCCCAGCTCAGCTGATCTTACCTTTCTCTTTCTAGCTTTTTTCAAAATACAGAACCAGGATGGGGCAACATTTTTAATATGCATTAAAATTTTAAAATTGTCTCCTGCTTGGTTTATTTTGGAATTGGCTGTCTTTCTTTGGACACGTCCAAGCTGCAGGAATAATAGGAAAGTCTTCCAAATGGCATCCCAAGACAACAGTTTGCTTGTCCTTATTAGAGGCCTTTTTCTGGAAATGAAAGGGCATATTAAAATTCTCAGTAATATTGAGGCCCTGGAGTCCCCCTGAAGGTGAACCTATTTATTCTAACTAGTTCAAACTTCTTAAAAATATATACTTAACTTTTCCTTGACACTGGGCATATAGAAATAAAATAAACCAAGGCCAAATGATACAAATTTGATTTACTTCCTTAAGAGCATGAAAGTTTTTTATATAATTTTTATTTTAATCATAGTGGCTTACATATCATTCAGAGTAATATTTTAGGTACATATTAACATTGAATCGGGAATTTCCATCACCAAATTGTCCTCCCTCCACCTCCATTTCTGTCCTGCCTCCCATATCCTCCACCCTCATCCCCCGGCTGCTAGAATGAGTGGTCCCCTCTGTGCCTCACTTACTACTTAGTGATCTTACAATTGTTTGGTCATGGTACCTCCATTATATCCCCCCCTCTAATTGATATATAATTCAAATTATGTGGTTTTGTTTGAAGAAGAGAAAAGTAATAAAATGGGGTAAAAATCAAATACGCCAAAAATGGGCGGAGTCCTTCAGGTTCTCATCCTCGAAGGTGAAACACCACAACAGTATAAAAAGAAGTATCTAATAAAATATCCAGTGAGCACTACAGCAATAAAGATAGGCACCACATAATAGCCATGGTCTTGAAATAAAAAACATGACAGAGCACAAAACGGAAGAAGAGAAAAAAAGAAAAAAAGCAATAAATAAAAAATGGAGACAAGTTCAATATCCACACCACATCAAAAAAATTGACAAAAACTAGATAGATAAATAAAAAAATTATTTTGTGCTTTTTAATATATATTTTATTTAAACACCTTGATTACATACATGATTGTGTTTGGGTTTCAGTCGTGTAAAGAACATCACCCCATCACCAGTGCAACGTTCCCATCACCAATGTCCCAATTCTCCCTCCTTCCCACCCGACCCCCGCCTGTACTCTAGACAGGCTTTCCATTTCCCTCATACATTCTCATTATTAGGACAGTTCAAAATGTAGTTATTTCTCTAACTAAACTCATCACTCTTCGTGGTGAGCTTCCTGAGGTGAGCTGGAACTTCCAGCTCTTTTCTCTTTTGTGTCTGAAAATTATTATTGCAAGAATGTCATTTTTCTTAAAACCCATAGATGAGTGAGACCATTCTGCGTTTTTCTCTCTCTCTCTGACTTATTTCACTCAGCATAATAGATTCTGTGTACATCCATGTATAGGAAAATTTTATGACTTCATCTCTCCTGACAGCTGCATAATATTCCATTGTGTATATGTACCACAGTTTCTTTAGCCATTCGTCTGTTGAAGGGCATCTTGGTTGTTTTCAGAGTCTTGCTATGGTAAATAGTGCTGCAATGAATATAGGTGTAAGGAAGGGGTTTTTGTATTGTATTTTTGTGTTCCTAGGGTATATTCCTAGGAGTGGTATAGCTGGATCGTATAGGAGCTCGATTTCCAGTTTTTGGAGGAATCTCCATATTGCTTTCCATAAAGGTTGAACTAGATAGCATTCCCACCAGCAGTGGATAAGAATTCCTTTTTCTCCACATCCCCGCCAACACTATTTATTCTCATCTTTGTGATGTGTGCCATGCTCTGTGGTGTGAGGTGGTACCTCATCATTGTTTTGATTTGCATCTCCCTGATGATTAGTGATGTGGAGCATTTTTTCATGGGTCTTTTGGCCATTTGTACTTCTTCTTTGTCAAAGTGTCTGTCCATTTCTCCTCCCCATTTTTTGATGGGATTATATTTCTTTTCTTGTAAATTTCTGTCAGTGCCCTGTATATTTTGGAGATTAGCCCCTTATCTGATGGGTATTGGGTGAATAGTATCTCCCACTCAGTGGGGGGCTCTTGTATCCTGGGCAATATTTCCTTTGAGGTGCAGAAGCTTCTCAGCTTAATATATTCCCATCTGTTAATCTCTGCTTTCACTTGCTTGGAGAGTGCAGTTTCCTCCTTGAAGATGCCTGTAGTCTCAATGTCCTGGAGTATTTTGCCTATGTGTTGTTCTATATATCTATGGTTTTGGGTCTGGTATCGAGGTCTTTAGTCCATTTGGATTTTACCTTCGTACATGATGTTAGCTGGGGGTCTAAGTTCAATTTTTTGCAAGTGGCTAGCCAGTTGTGCCAACACCACTTGTTGAAGAGGCTTTCTTTGCTGCATTTAGGATTTCTTGCTCCTTTATCAAAAATTAGGTGATTGTATGTCTGGGGAACATTCTCTTAGAAGTCAAGCCTATTCCATTGATCTGAGGTCCTGTCCTTATTCCAGTACCATGCTGTTTTGATTACTATTGCTTTGTAGTAAAGTTTAAAGTTGGGGAAAGTAATTTCTCCCATATTCTTTTTCCCAATGATTGCTTTAGCTATTCTAGGGTGTTTATTGTTCCAAATGAATTTCAAAAGTGCCTGATCCACTTCTTTTAAGAATGTCATGTTTTGTGCTTTTTGTCATTTTCTGTTTTTGTTTTTTTTCCCTCCTGCATAGGCACAGTAAACATTGGGGTCATTCAAAAAGAAATATCTCTAAGGGTTACAGGGTTTCTCCACCCTTGGAGTATATTGTCATGGTATTAACTATAGACTCCTTTCTAGTTCATTTACTCTCCTGTTGGTGCTTTTGTGGTGTATGGAAGACTTCTGCTCCATCCTGGGTGAAAGTTTCTTTTTAATAATTTTTATTCTGACCAAAGTGAATTACGAATCTTTCACAGTGATATTTAAAGTACATAGTGACATTGAATCAGGAGCATTCCCACCAGCAGTGTTGTCCTCCCTCCACCCCTGTTTGCAGCAAGGAACATGAAAGTTTTTCCTCCTCTGATCATTGCTAAGTGATATTTGAGTTATCTGTACCATGGGAATGACAATATTTTCATGGTAACTTAATATCCAATTGTTGATCATACTGGAACCAGTCAGGGAAATTGCCTTCTGCAACGTCTGTTTGGGATCTTCTATTGACAACGTTCCACATCATTGTTCTTGCTGTGAATGAGCGGTCTTTAAAAGGTCTAGGTGTGATATAAGTAAGAAATTGAAAATGACACAATAGGCTTTTGAGACAAATAAAATCTGGATCTCTCTTTTTAATTTCTTCTGATGCCATTATAATCCTTTGAGTAGTAGCAACTGCTTTAATTTTTTTTTTGCTTTTTTTGTTGCTTTATTTCTACTAACATTTTTGTAGCCCAAATATTTCTTCCATGTGCACTTCACAACCCCTAGAACAGAACCCTTGAGATGCCATTGCTAGCACTCTGAATTATTACTATCCTTCACCCTGAAGTATGTGTACTCGTCACTTCTTTCAGGGATGAGAGAAGATATGGAGACACACCTGAAAATGCTCTGGAGTTATTTCTGGTTCTGTACTCAGGAGTGACCTGGTGGTCTTTTGGGGAAAGAGGGACAAACAGATGCCAGGGATCAAACTGGGATGGGCCATGTGCAAGGAAAGAACATTATATTCTGTTTTATTCCTCCAGCCCTCCCATCTCTGACCAATTCCACCCACTCCTGCCATCATCTCACAACAGTAATGACTGTAGTGATCTATTGATTCCTCTACTTCAATCCTCACTCATTTGTCTCCTCAGACTATCTTAGATCAATAGTCAGCGAAATACTGCTAAATGATAAATTAGATTATATCACCATCTACTCCAATTAGCCCCAGTTCTACTCAGAATACAAAGGTCTAGTAGGCTCTACAGTACTCTTCACTCACCCATCATTATCTGAGAAAACATTTGTGAGTTTTATTCATTTTCATACACCTGGCACCTGAAATAATACCTGCCACAATATAAGTATACTTACTAAATGAACAAATGCTTCTACATCTAGAATTGCCTTACATATAAATATATTTTTATAAGAACATACAGTTCTCACGGGGTGGGGGAGAGGCCCAAGTTCTATGCCCGAAGATACTCAGTCAACTAGACCAGTTCACTGCTCCATTAAATGCTGATCAGATCTAGTGACCCTCAGACCAGCAGTGCTCAGTCTCCAAAGTAATACCCAGAGGTGCTTGGGAGATACAAATGGTAAGAAAGAATTTGAGGTTTCACAATGTAAACCTGCACTGCAGCCCTTTGAGAGATCTCTCTGATCTACATTTCTTTTTTTTTTATTATTTTTTATTTAAACACCTTGATTACAAACATGATTGTGGTTGGGTTTCAGTCATAGAAGATGACACCTCTCCATCACTAGTGTAACATTCCCACCACCAATGTCCCAAATATCCCTCCTCCTCTCCCTGCCCCTGATCTACATTTCTTTATTGATACCTGTATGTGATGATCTTTTTCAATTTTTTATGTTTATTTTCAATTTTTAAAGCATTGTGTCTTACAAAGATTTTTATAGTTGAGTTTTACACATATAAAGTTTAAGCACCTATCCGACCACCAGTGTTAACCTCCCTTCACTAATATTCTCAGTGTCCATCCTATAACACCCTCCCACCCCAGCTTACCAACATAACAAGCACCTTTAAGTTTAGTTGTTAAAGTTTGGATCTCATGATTTCAGTCTTGTTGACTCCATGGTTTGACTATTTAGTTCTATCCTTCTTTATTTTTTCTCTTTTCTTATTTTCATATTTTATATAAATTTTTATTTAAGCACCATAATTACAAGCATGTTCGTAGTTGGAATTCTTTTATAAATAGAATATCGCCCTTCACCAGTGCAACGTTCCCACCACTAATGCCACCCATCTCCCCCAAACCTTCCTGTATTCATGACAGGCATTCTACTCTCATTCAACATTGTCATACTAGTTGTTCATGTAGTTATTTCCCTAAAAGCATTCACCACACTTTGTGGTGACCTTCAAATTGTGAGCCCATCCTTCCAGACCTTTCAGTCCTTAACTCTTAAATGTCTTTAATTTTTCTTAAAACCCATAGATGGGGCCCAGAGATATAGCACAGTGGTGCTTGCCTTGCAAGCAGCCGATCCAGAACCTAAGGTGGTTGGTTCGAATCCCGGTGTCCCCTATGGACCCCCGTGCCTACCAGGAGCTATTTCTGAGCAGACAGCCAGGAGTAACACCTGAGCAATGCCAGGTATGGCCCAAAAACAAAAACAAAAAAAAAAACCATAGATGAGACTCTTCTGTGTCTATCTCTCTCCCTCTGACTTATTTCACTCAACATAATAGATTCCATGTACATCCACGTATAGGAACATTTCATGACTTCATCTTTTCTGACAACTGCATAAAATTCCATTGTGTATATGTATCACAGTTTCTTTAGCCATTCATTTGTTGAAGGGTATCTTGGTTGTTTCCAGAGTCTGGCTATTGTAAATAGCACTGCAATGAATATAGGTGTGAGAAAGGGATTTTTGTATTGTATTTTTGTGTTCCTACACACACACACACACACACACACACACACACACACACACACACACACATATATATATATATATATATATATATATATATATATATATGAATAGAATAGAATAGAATAGAATAGAATAGAATAGAATAGAATAGAATAGAATAGAATAGAATAGCTGGATCATATAGGAGTTCAATTGCCAGGGCTTTTTTTGAGGAATCTCCATATTGTTTTTTATAAAGGCTGGAACTAGACAGCATTCCCACCAGCAGTGAATAAGAGTTCCTTTCTCTCTATATCCCCGCCAGCACTGATTGCTCTTATTCTTTGTGATGTGTGCCAGTCTCTGTGGTGTGAGATGGTACCTCATTGTAGTTTTGATTTGCATCACCCTGATGATTAGATCCACATCACTATGTAAAGCATTTTTTCATGTGTCTTTTGGCCATTTGTATTTCTTCTTTGAGGAAGTGTCTGTTCATTTCTTCTATGTTTTTTCTTCAATTCATCTACTGAGTTTTTCAAACCTGTTATTTGACCTGAAATTTCAGTTTGGAGTTTTCTGATTTCTATCTTCATATTCTCTTGATTCTTATTAGAGTTCTCTTTTATACTTCCTTTGAGTTCTTTGAACATCTTCCATATTGCGACTCTAAACTTCTTATCTGAGAGACTGACTAGTTGGTTGGTCATGTTCAAGTCATCAGAGTTGTCATCATCATTCTCTATGTCTGGCACTGGCCTGCGTTGTTTCCCCATTGTCACACTTGTATTGTGGGTTTTTCTACATGTTGTGGTTGTATTCATTGGCTAAATGATGTGCACGGCTGGGAAGCGAAGCAGAGCGGTGGTGCTCCTCTGGCTCCACCCTTCCTGGGCGTGTAAACTCACCTCCAAGGAAGGCTCCAGGGAAGGCGAGCCGACTGCAGATGAACCACACACAGGATGAAATCAGGCCAAAAATGGAGCACAGCACAGAAGACAGACAGATAGGGGTGCTGGCATCTGAGTTCCAGCAGAGTTCAGCGGCTTCCCCTTTCTGGATGTGTAAGCTCATCTCTAGACTTTCATATAATTTCTTCACATGAAGTAAGCTTTCAATAAATACTAGCCATTTTTATGAGATCCAGGTTATGTTCTTTTCCCACTTGTTTTTTTTTGGGGGGGGGGTATTTTTTTCACAACTGGAAATTTCTTAAATTGAGTCTCAAAGGACAACTCTAATTATTTCTTTAATTTAATCAGCTAAAAGTTCAACTTTATAGAGATTATTGCATGCTTCAATCCTGGCTACAGACTATGCATTGAGTAAATTTAGTGGAAATTAAAATCTGTGATCTTAGAATTTCTGCAGTCAGAGTAGGACAGTCCTGAATTGGCCAATCAGCCTTCTGGATAACCTGAACCACTAACCTAGGGCCTGACCCACAGCCTCACAGGTGCCCCACTAGATTAGGTTAGAACAGTTACCTCCCTAGATTTCCACTAGGCTTCAGTGTCCTCTCTACTCAGGTGAGAATTTTCCAACACACTTCTAGGGTTAACATGTCAGTCTGGTTTACACTATCTTCTCAGTATTTGTTACAGTGCCAGCTCACCTAAGAGTTACTTTTGCAGAGATCCTGAAAGCAAGGAATCCTGCACAGACCAGAGATCGACGTGCTATCTCGTTGATGCATATGATGAATTGAAGTGCACATGACTTCGTTGGTTGGAAAATGTAGTGCTTTTTTGGGGGAAGGAGAGCACACCCACGGTGCTCAGGGGTTACTCCTGACTCTGCGTTCAGATATAACTCCTGGCAGGCTCTGGGGACCATATGGGATACCGGGGATCGAACCCCTATCCGTCCAGGGTCGACCGCGTGCAAGGCAAATGCCTCCCGCTGTGCAATCACTCCAGCCTTCTATATCTCTTCTCTGTTTTTTATTAAGTTTTGTCAGTACCTTTTTCTCCCTCTTCTTTTTCTTCTTCCTCCTTTTATTCTTCCTCTTCTTTCTCTTCTTCCTCCTCTTCCTTCTTTCTTGTCTTCCTCATCTTCCTTTTTATTTTTATTCTTCTTCCCCTTTTCCCTCTTCTTCCTATTCTTCCCACACACACACACACACACACACACACACACTTTTTTTCCTCTTTTTACTCTTTCTCCAACTCTTCTTAATATTCTCTTCCTGGGTCTCTGGGACTCCAATGATTTCTATGTTGTTTCTGTTGAATTTGTTCTATTTTCATCTGTTCATATTTTTTAGTAGTTTATTCATTGTCTAATCATTTGCTTTTCCAATTTCTCCTGCTTTATGGAGTTGTTCTGCATCTCATCCTCTGGCTGCTGTTACTCCTTTGGATAGGCTTTTCATTGAGGTGCTCATTTCATCTACTGAGTTTTTGAGACCTCTTTTTTTAGTTGTAAGTTCTGTCCTTATGGTTTGTTCAGTTTGATCTATGCTTGCTTTGAATTCTTTGAGCATCTTTCATATTAATACTCTAAACTCTATCTGAGAGGCCAACTAAGTAGTTGGTACTTTTCATGTCATTTTATTCTCTATGCATGGTGTTGTCCTGAATTGTTTTCCCATTGCAACACTTAGTACTGTGGGGGGGTTCATGGGTTAGAAGCTGCATGCGGCTGCGCTCCTCTGGTTCTATCTTATTGGGTGGAGCCCTTACCATGTTTGGGCCCTGGAGATTGTTTTTGATGGCATCTTCTTGGCTGTCTTGTGCAGGAAAGTAGTCAGGGAACAAGGGCCATGTCGTGACATTTTATGTCATTTATGAATGCCAATTTATGTCATGAATGAGGGCAGATCTATTTGCAGGTTGTGCAAAACAATTGAGTCCTACTAATAGTATATGGTCAGTTTACTGACTTTGATCAATTAAAACATGAATACACATCAAAGGCTCCCTTTGATAGGTACTGTATATATAATCACATACTATAGTGATCTTGTCCTACATTACTGTATTACCCCAGCAGCAGTCCAGCACCAGCCATAAAAGGTGTCTGACCCTCTAAGAAAGACTGTAATCAACTATCATTGGCTGGCTGGAGCTAAACCCAGTGTGGGTATGAAGTGTGTGTGAAGAAGTGAGTGTGAAGAGTCAATGGCAGTTTGAAGAGGCAGTTGGAGCAGCAATCTCTTTCTACTCCTGTCTATGGCTTTTCTCCCTGATTTTTATAGATCTTCTGTTGGATTGTTTTTTGTTTGTTTGTTTGTTTTTACTACTTTACTTTACTTCGTATACCTGTTCCTTTTACCTGGGCCTTAATCTGACCTTACTCTGATCTTAAATCCACCTCTCTCTCTCTCTTGTTCTCCCTCTTTCTCCCTCTCCCAGCCTAGGGGTTTACCATAAGGCCCCTGGATTCTCTATTTAAAAAAAAAACTTGAAGTATCTTGTCAGAATACCACCTGCTTGGCCTCTAACAAACTGAAGGCTACTCAAACTCTGGCAGTGAGAGCTACGAAGAAAATTACAAGGTTAAGCAATCAAATCTCACCTAATTTGAAGAAACCTGAACAGATGTCTCTGCTAATATATAATGGAGGAGTAGCTGTTCACTAGGTGAAAAAAAGAGATTCCAGCAATGAGACAAAAGCATGTACAAAGACCCTGTTCTGATGCAGGACCTGACTTGTTTAAGAAAGTTAAATGTGACTTTTCTCCAAAAAAGAGTAAAGTTCAAAGTCAAGAGTGATTAAAAAGTCTGTGTATTCAGGACTATACAGACTTGATCCTTATTCTGAAAGCATTGGGAAAGATTTTAAAAAATTGTGTGGCTATAATTGAGTGAAGACTGATTTAATACACTCTGTAGACTAGCCAATTTCCCATGATAAGTTAAATGAAGTCCCTGCCTCTGTGGCACATGCCTGGAGGAGAGTCAAACAAAAATTGATAGTATAATGTCAGCAACATGCATGATGTAATTCAAATATCAAAAATATACTAGAATAAACAACTAGGAAAAAAAGGTAATAATCTATTTTGTATATTGATTACTCTAACTAACCATGGGGTAGTATTTTAGAGAGGGCAATGGTGTGATCAGAAAACTACAGAGATGGCCCAGGTTTTTAGAAGGTGATGTACTTTCAGAACTAAAAAGATCATCCAGAATCAAGATACATGCCTCACAGGTGGCCAACTTTGGTCAGCTCCCTGGCACCTCTTATGATTTCAAGAGTGGTCTCTGAGCCCAGAGCCAAGAGTAAGCCCTGAGCGCAATCAGGGCTTAATTTAAAACCTGAGTTAAGGGGCTGGTGGTGCAAGTTGTAATATGTCTGCCTTGGCCGCGCTAGCCTAGGACAAATCAAAGTTCAATCCCTTGGTGTCCCATATGCTCCCCCAAGCCAGGAGCAATTTCTGAGCACATAGCCAGGAGTAACCCTGAGCATCACCGCATGTGGCCCAAAAAACAAAATAGATAGATAGATAATAGATTAGATAGATAGGTAGGTAAAAACTGAATTAAACCAAAACAAATAAAAAAAGTGATATGAAAGGCTTCAGGTACTCATCACAAGCCTGAGAGAAATAGATGGACTGGGGAAATATTTGTAAATGCAAAATTTACTGATCTTGGTGATAGATTTAATAGAGACCAGCAAAATAGTATACTAGTTAAGTCATTTGTCTTGTATATGGCCATCTTTGCCAAGAGTGATCCCTGAGCAAATAGGTAGGAGCATGCCTTGAGCACTGCTGAGTTTAGTGCAAAGCTCCACTGCCAAAAAAAAAAAAAATGTAGACAGTGTCAGGGATGAAGAATGACTTTCAGGCTTGTTCAACTGGAGAGATGGTGATGACCTGATGAAGGAGACCTAGAGGACAGTTTGGGAGGGGAAGATGACAGGCTTAACTTTGGACAAATGAACAAGGTAGGGCGTTCCTTTGGCAGATCCAGGTATAAAGTAAAAAGACTGCATTGGGTAAATGATAGATTTGTGTGAATTTGAACAAAGTTCTGCCCAAGTCAAGCAATATTCTAACAGGCACAGACTGCTTTGGCTTTGTGCCAAAGCAAAAATCCGACCAAGGATCTGATTCTGTATCTAAGAATATTGATATAAATTCTTTTTATTCCCTCCCCTCCCACAAATATTGATATAAATTCTGATGATAAATTTTGTGCTCCATATTTTAAGTCGAGTTAAAATTTGCTGAGTACCTATTATATGTCAAGTATGGCATTACCTCACTTATTCCTCAAATAGTCCTATAAGGTATGAACTATTTAGAAATAAAGAATTTGAACCTGAGAATTAAGCAGCACAAGGTCACAATATATTTTTTTATTTTTATTGTAAGAATTTATTCAAGAGACAAAATTGATTAACATAATGAGGTAAGCTAACATAACATAATATAGTGATATAACATAACATATAATATAATTGATATAATAATAATACATGTAAGTCAAAGAAAGTTTCTAATTAAAAACATATTTTTTCCATAATGGCTTACATATCTTTCACAGTAGTGTTTTAGGTACATATTAACATTGAATCAGGGGAATACCCATCACCAACTATGTCCTCCCCCCATTCCAGTTCCCTTTCTACAACCCATATAACCCACCATCACCCCCCGGGTTGCTAGAGTAGGTGGACCCCTCTTTGTCTGGCTTACTACTAGTGATCTCATATCTGTTTGGTCCTGGAACCCTTGTTTCCCCTTCTATTTAAGAGGCAGAGCTAGAAAAATCAAGGTATGTGGTTTTGTTTGAAGGCAAGAAAAGCAATAGAATTTATATTGAAATATTCAGATTTCAGCATATTGAAAGAAAGCTGCCAAGGCAAACTCACAGGCATGGCCTGGGCTAAAGCAAAGCAGAGCTCAGCACAGGAAGAATTTATAGCATATAAATGAAGATTATCCAGAGCTAGTACCAATTTATGGGTCTCAGGGATGTTTGGAACATTTTAAAAGATATGGTCTTATCATTGCTATTATTTTGACACAAATAACTTCATTTTCATATTCTTAGGATAATAGCCTTGAGAAATAAGTGAAACTTGTAAATTGAGCATAAGAATTTAGCAAAAATGAGTGTAATTCAATTTTAGTACTCTTAAATGGTCCTAAGAAGCCAGTTGCAATCCCATCTCAAATGTTTAGTCTCTCTGGTGTTTGTGTTTGTGTTTTTACAAGCACCAGGTGATAGATTGTATTTAAAGAATCCTACCAAAAGAGCTTTTCCACTTGTCCTTTCATTGATAATAGTTTCAGCCTCCCAGTTAACTCTAACAATTTCACCTCAATTTCATTCATCAGCAGGAAAAGAAAGGAGGTGCACAAAAATGTGTAGCAAACCTCAGGGGTAGGTGGTAGGCTCTCAATCTTTAGCAGCCATTCAACATTTAAGGTTACTGTGAAGCATCACGAGGCCTTTCTTCCCCAAGAAAAGGTTCTCTGACACTCTCCAATGGGCTCTTTATGCTCAGAAATGAGCCACAATATCTGGGGAAATTGGTTTATTGTTCCAAGATAGAGAATTTCAGTGGAGGATTTCAGCTCTTCTATGGAGTAACCAATTCTCCAAACCTAGAGTAAGTCACTTTCTATGCAGATAACAGGGGAGAGACTATAGCTCTTCTTGGTAGGTGGCATTAAGGTAGTTTTGATATATAACATGTACACAGCAGGCTGTAACTTCCAGCACTCCTAGAAATGGTGCAAAGTCAATGCAATCTTTTTTTATTTTATTCATTTTTTTGTTTATTTGTTTGTTTTGGGCCACACCCTCAGGGGTTACTCCTGGCTATCTGCTCAGAAATAGTTCCTGGCAGGCACGGGGGACCATATGGGACACCGGGATTCGAACCAATCACCTTTGGTCCTGGATCGGCTGCTTGCAAGGCAAACACCGCTGTGCTATCTCTTCGGGCCCTCATTTTATTTTTATCTGAGAAGCTAAACAAGTGGTCAGCACTTTTGGGTCACAGGGTTGCCATCTTCATTCTCTGCATATTGGAGGCCTGTGTTGTTTCCCCATTGTGATGCTTGTTGTGTTTTTCTACGTGTTGTGCTGCTATTCATTGGCTAGAAGATGTGCAAATCTGAGAAGCTGAGCAGAATAGACTGGATCCTCTGGCTCTGCCCTTCATGAGCAGGATTAGTTCACCTCTGTTGCCGAGCAGTCAAGAGCTCTTTCAATTGGGTTGGTTCATAGCTGCAGCAGAACTCAGCATATGCAAAGGCTTTCATTTTATTCTTTATGCATTATTTTCCCCTATGCGGGAAGAGTGTGTGCTCAACAATACACAAGAAACTTTAATTCACCTTAATAACATGATTGCCTATTTTGCAGATAAAAATTTTATCCACCAATTTACCCAGAGAAACATAAAGATGAAAAGATAAAGCACAAACAGAAAGGCATCATCTTATCAAAAGTTTGAAGAAGTGAGAAGGACAGATGTGCTGCTTTTACTTCTGGAGAAAGAATTGATGCTAGCATTTGTTGTTGTTGTTGTTGTATTTTTGCTCCCTCCACTCCTGGCTCTGTGCTCAGAAATCACTCTTGGCAGGCTCAGTGGACTCTATGGAATTCCGGGGATCAAACTCAGGTGGCTGCATGCAAGGCAAACGCCTCATCTGTTGTGCTATCACTCTGGCTCTCCATTTATTTATTGACTCATTTACTTGATTCATCAATTCACAGCACCCCTCATAAAGAATTACTCAAACTGCAGTTCTCACACTGCTGCCAAGCCCCAATTTTGTTGATTTGCAAAGACAGTTGGCATCTAAAAATTTCCATAGCAATTTAATGTGGCATGACATTGAGTACCACCAATATTGGATTCATCTTGTTGAAAAAAGCATGAACCAGTTCAGGTTGCAACTCAATAATTCATTTCAGGTGGCACAGAGTACATATTAGCACTTGTATGATGGACTAGAAAAAAAATCATCCTTGTCTTCTGCCTCACAGAGCTTGAGAGCATGACTATAAATAATGTACTACATCGGCAGAGCTGTAATGTTGTGACATTGTGTAACTGTGAGGCTTGATCAGAAAGCTTACTCACAGATTCAGAATGAAAACCCCCAAATTAAGGCTCAAGAAAAATGGCCAATAAAGATTTATATTTAAAAAAAGAAAAGACTTAGATACAGAAGTAGAGGGTTTTTGTACTTTAATAGAGGCAGCGATTATCGTAACTTTGCTTGACAAAAACATAAGCATTAGTACTTGCATTAACCATGTTACTTCAAAAATAATAAAATCAATAAATGTGCAAAAAAATGAAAGAAATATAGCCAAGGTGTTAGCCTTGCCCACAGCCTACATTGTTTCAGTCCCTGGCACCACATATGGCTCCCCAAGCACCACAGTGAGTGATCCCTAAGCACAGAGCCATGAATAAGCACTAAGCACAGCTAGGTATGGCCCACCCCATACCTGAAAAAAAAAAAAGAAAGAAAGAAAGAAAGGAAGGAAGGAAGGAAGGAAGGAAGGAAGGAAGGAAGGAAGGAAGGAAGGAAGGAAGGAAGGAAGGAAGGAAGGAAGGAAGGAAGGAAGGAAGGAAGGAAGGAAGGAAGGAATGAAGGAAGGAAGGAAGGAAGGAAGGAAGGAAGGAAGGAAAGAAAGAAAGAAAGAAAGAAAGAAAGAAAGAAAGAAAGAAAGAAAGAAAGAAAGAAAGAAAGAAAGAAAGAAAGAAAGAAAGAAAGAAAGAAAGAAAGAAAGAAAGAAAGAAAGAAGGAAAGAAGGAAGGAAGGAAAGAAAGAAGGAAAGAAGGAAGGAAGGAAAGAAAGAAGGAAGGAAAGAAAGAAGGAAGGAAGGAAGGAAGGAAGGAAGGAAGGAAGGAAGGAAGGAAGGAAGGAAGGAAGGAAGGAAGGAAAAGGAAGGAAGGAAGGAAAAGGAAGGAAGGAAAAGGAAGGAAGGAAGGAAAAGGAAGGAAGGAAGGAAGGAAGGAAGGAAAAGGAAGGAAGGAAGGAAGGAAAAGGAAGGAAGGAAGGAAGGAAGGAAAAGGAAGGAAGGAAGGAAGGAAGGAAAAGGAAGAAAGGAAGGAAGGAAAAGGAAGAGAAAGGAAGGAAGGAAAAGGAAGAGAAAGGAAGGAAGGAAAAGGAAGAGAAAGGAAGAAAGAAAGAAAGAGAAAGGAAGAAAGAAAGAAAAAGAAAGGAAGAAAGAAAGAAAAAGAAAGGAAGAAAGAAAGAAAAAGAAAGGAAGAAAGAAAGAAAGAAAGAAAGAAAGAGAAAGAAAGAAAGAAAGAAAGAAAGAAAGAAAGAAAGAAAGAAAGAAAGAAAGAAAGAAAGAAAGAAAGAAAGAAAGAAAGAAAGAAAGAAAGAAAGAAAGAAAGGAAGAAAGAAAGGAAGAAAGAAATATAGGAAGGAAGGAAGGAAGGAAGGAAGGAAGGAAGGAAGGAAGGAAGGAAGGAAGGAAGAAAGAAAGAAAGAAAGAAAGAAAGAAAGAAAGAAAGAAAGAAAGAAAGAAAGAAAGAAAGAAAGAAAGAAAGAAAGAAAGAAAGAAAGAAAGAAAGAAAGAAAGAAAGAAAGAAAGAAAGAAAGAAAGAAAAAGAGCCCAAATTTCTGTTATATTGGCTGTTTTCCTCCTACTATTATTTGTTGAGTTTCATTTTGATGGTTCCATGTTATGAAAAGCAGTGATGAATATTTACGAGAGAAAGATTTTATATCCCTGGTTTATAGAAAGAGATAGGAAGTGACCTTATAAACCTGAAAGCAAATTCCTGATCTTCTAGAATCACTTTAGGCAGCAGTAGGGATAGATTCCAGACAGAAAGCAAAATCAGACCAAGATTAAGTGACAACTTTAACACCAGAGGAAAGCCAGAAGTAAAAGGACAAGCTATCCAAATACCCCCTACTTCCTTGATGGAATTTTTGTCAGGCGCTAGTCAAACGTGCAAGAATTATTTTCTTCATGTTGATAAAGGGGTTAAGAATGTGAGAATTAGGGTCAGATAGTGAATTCCAGTGCCAACATTTACTATTTGTTTGCTCCTGGACAATTACTTAACCCATCTAAGACTATTTTCTCAGCTGTTTCTACTGATAATACCTGGACCTGAGCAATAGTACAGAGGGTAAGCCTCTGATTGACCTAGCACAAAGTTGGCATGGGTCAATCCCAGGCATTCCATAAGGCCTCCCATGAATGATTCATAAGTGAAGAGCCAGGAGTAAGCCCTATGTACCAGTAAGAGTGGTTCCCCTCCCAAAAACAGAAGAGTTAGAGAGTGAGTACAGGGTTGAAAGTGCTTGTTCATCAGAGGGCTAATCTGGTTTGAATTCATGGCACCAATTAGATTCCTCCAGCACCTGAGCACAGAATCAGAAGTAAACCCTACACAGAGCCAGGAGAAAACCCTGTCAGTTATAGTTCAAAACAAGCAATAAAGACAGTAGCTAGCCTTTTGTAGATATCTGAAAAACTATTATCTTTACTAACTACAATTACTACCACTACTATTGCCACTATTTGAGAAAAACATCTAGCATAAGAAATGTTTTAAAATCTGTTTCACAGATTTTTAGCTCTAAATCAGAAGGAAATATTTCCTTATATTTGAAAAACTAAAAATATACCATTTATATCTTCAAGTACTTGCCAATAAAAATTTACTTTATTTCTCAGAAAACCCCAGAAAACCCCATTCACCAACTCTTCATCTATGTTCACTTCTCTAGAGTATTTTTAACTGCTTTATTTTTAAGTCTTTTTAAGAAAATAAAACATAGTGTGTGATTAAAAATATGAGTCTCACCAAAAGAACACATGAAATTAGGAAATATAAAAGCTCAACACTTTACTGAGGAAGAGACAAAGAGAAGATGCATTTTCACTTTCACTCTATGACCTTCTGAAACTTTTTTCATTTTAAGCCAAACACACATTTACATAATCATTTTAAAATATTTAATTTTAGAAGAATAGGAAAACTCTATATGATGCAGTATAATGCACAAAAAAAAAAAACTAGACTAGGACCCAGGAGGCCTGAAGGCTATGAGATCATGGCGAGACACTTACTATCTTCTTAAGTTTCATGCTATAAAAAAGGAAAATAATATCTCCCAAACCACCTCATTGAGTTTACACAACAGTTAAAAAAGATTAGAGAGGCAAAGCTGCTTTTCAAAGTCTAAAGCATTATAGAGTATAGATATCCTTATTATTTACCCTCCTTCATTGGTTGATGGTTTTACAGATGATGAAAAACATTTGGCTTGGAGAATGAGGAGCCATATATTAGCAGAATAGTTGATTTTTTGACTTTTTTATAGAGATCTTTTATCATTTACTTAGCATACATTTCTGGAAGAAAAATATGGATGCTGAAGGCTGTATATTTGAGACATGATACCTGGTATTATAAGCTTGAATAATGCCATTTAAGCATCCACTATTATTATTTGTAAGTTTTTTTATTTTATTGACACCATTGTGATTTAAGAAGTCCTTCATAGTTGGGTTTTGCACATACACTGAATCAGGACCAATCTCAACAACAGTGTCAACCTCCCTTTTCAGTGTTCTCAGAGTATGACCCAACCCACACACTTTTGCCTCTCAGCTTGCCAGTATAACATTGAAAGTTTAGTTTGTTGGGCCAGAGAGATAGCATAAAGGTAAGGCATTTGCCTTGCATGCAGAAGGACAGTGGATCGAATCCCAGCAGCCCTTTTGGTTCCCCGTGCCTGCCAGCAGCGATTTCTGAGTATAGAGCCAGGAGTAACCCCTGAGTACTGCCGGGTGTGACCCAAAAACCAAAAGAAAAAATATGAAAGTTTAGATTGTTAGTTGCTTCTCGATTTCATTGTTGTTGACTTTAACTTGGATATTTAATTCTGTCCTTTTTTATCTCCACCAATGCACCTGACACCACTTGGCTACTTACCCCCATCCTTTCTTTGTTTTTTTTTTCTTCTTAATTTTATAGAAAAATGCATAAATATAAGATAAAACAAGGTAATTTATGTCCCAAGGTTCTACTCTAGATGATGCAGATAGGGGCAGGAGTCCCTATCTAAAGATAAAAACAGGGTGGCAGGTTTTTGCATAGGAGCAGCAATAGTCGGGAAAATAGAAAGAAAAAAACCTTTGGCCTAAAAAAAGAGGATGTCCCTACCCATGCAGCATCCTGCCATAAGACCAACTATAAGCTCTGGGCATACAAAGTTGTCTGACCTTAAAGTCTTTCTTCATGTTCCCAGGAAAAGTTCTCTTCAGTCAGACCCTTCTTCACAACATCATTCACTTCCCACCCTCAATCTCACCACTATAAAAACAATGTCCAAGATGCTAGAGAAAAAGTAAACTGAGCAAGACAGGCCCTTTTCTCGCATGCAACCAAATCAGTTTCAATTCTCAGAACCATAAAATATCTTCCATAGCTGCTGAGGGTGATCCTGAGTGCACAGTTAGGAGTAAAACCTGAGAACAGTTGTGTGGTCCGAAAAGGCAAACAAAAAGTTAATTTAAATTTTAATGTCCAAAAGATGTAACTAGAAGAATTGAGAGCACCAAGCTTGCAAGTGAACATCCATGATGGAGTGACTAGCCAGCTAACCTCACCCAAGAGTTTTATCTTTTTGGAAATGGGGGTAGAAGTGGGGCATGTTGAAAGTATTTATCGGCTCGAGATGCCTCAATATTTTGGCGTCAGAGTCAATACTTTGACACACATTCCTAAACAGCATACAGTAAAATATTTAACCACGATATATAAATATTTAAAAGTAAAGCAATGAAGTAAAGAAATAGTATAGTGGGCAAAGAGCTTGCCTTATATGCAGCCAACTGACCAAAGTTTTATCCCCAACACAACAGGCAGTTCCTGAGAATTGCCAGGAATGATCCCTGAGCACAAAGCCAGGAGTAAGTCTGGAGCACTGTCAGTGTGGCCCCAAAATCTAAAGAAAAAATTAAAAAATGTGAAGCAAGATTCAGGGAGCTAATGGTAAAATGCAATAGAAAGTTTGGTCAGTGGTTAAACCCACACATTGGCAGTGATGGACATAGTGGCTCTTCTGTGGGTCACTCCACAGTTGGAGGGTTTGTGCAATACACTGTAACCTGTAGGAGGTACCCCTGACGGTGTCATTAGGTTTCCCTAACAACTATCCATAGCAGCTTTACATAGTGTCAGGTAACATCTGCAAGTGTGACTACAAATCATTCACTTCTGCGACTTTTGAGAAAGTGTGCCTCTCCAAACTCTATCTGTACCTTGTACATTTGTCTTCTGCTATAAATTCAACATCTATTGTGGAGATATTTTTTAATATTTTAGCTTTTAACACTGACAACCTGACAAGTCTATAAATTTTCAGTTCTGAAAAGTGGCTGGAGTAGTTAAAGAACAAGAGATAAAGAAACAATAGCCATTAAATAATTTTGTTGGACAATGCTAAGATAGCACATCACTTTCTAAATAAATCAGACCTCAAGCTCCAAATACCTGAAAACAAAAACTCTGAACTCATTGCAATCTCTGGCAAACAGAAGGGGTCATGCAATTGGATCCCCATTGTCTATCTAGTCTGTGCATCAATTCCTGAAATTCAGATCAAGGAATAGGACCAGAACAAACCCCACTTTTCCTTTCAAATATTGCACAAGATGACATCTCCCATGATATGGAACTATTTGGATCTTCAACCACCTGAAATGGAGGCATAGAATACATAAAATAAGAACCAATGAGGAGGATCACTCATAAACTAGGGCACAGGGGGGGAAACAGACACAAAGCAGTAACATGCAGCTTCATAGTACTATTGCCAAATGTCACCACTTAGAACTAAAAAGAGAAGTGGAAATTACAAGTTTATATAAGGAGAAGAGCTATTGTGACTCAGTGGATAGATACAGAATAGAGAGGCATCCTATCAAAGCACCTAGAGCAGAAGAAAGAGGAGTAGGCAGTGGTGAAACTCCATTTGAATCCTGATGTTGAAGATGCCAAAATGCATAGTAAAGAGAAGCCATCTTAAAATCATTGAGATGTCATATATAAGTGTACCTAAATTCAACTGGCTAGCATTCTATCACGAGGTTTTCCTGAGGAAAATATCTGCTCTTAGAACTGTTGGTAGAGTTCCTCTGCAGGAAACAGAAAGCACACACTCAACAGATTAAATCAAGAGAACCTAGTGGGAAGGGTTACGGGGCACAAGCAGGCATCTTGTGAGGACTAAGCAAGCATCTTGTGGCTATCAGCAGCAGGAAATTGCTGCAGAGTTTGGACCTAAAAGAGGAAAGGCTGGTCAACTGAACCCAAGAACTTGAAGCCTAGAAACACCCCACCTCACCCCACCCTCACCACCCCATCCCACCCCTAAAAGGAACCAAGGTCTTTGATTGCTAAAAGCAGTAAAACAGGAGGGGGCAAAAGAAATAAACATCCTGCTCCTTCCTCCTGTCTGCCTCTTGCCAATACCCTGCCTTGACTGCACTGTCCCAGCAGGGAAAGGTAATAGGGTCTCTAGAGATCAGGAACCCTGGCCAGAGAACAGAGGGGAAAGTTAAAACTGGAGTGACAGAGAACATTGAACCCTAACTCTTACTTTACTTCTATGTCTCAGGTGGGTATTTTATGGCTCCTAGATAAAAAAAAAAAAAACTATTGCCATCAAGAAGAATAAAAAATATATCACTATTTTAAATAGACATAATAGATCCTTTATTTTTTTTAGGTCTTTTTAATTTCTCAGAAAATGCTGGGCTGGCACAAGAGAGATAGCATAGAGGTAGGGTGTTTGCCTTGTAGGCAGAAGAATGGTGATTCGAATCTCGGCATCCCATGTGGTCCCCCAAGCCTGCCAGGAGTGATTTCTGAGCATAGAGCCAGGAGTAACCCCTGAGCGCTGCCAAGTGTGACCCCCCCCCCAAAAAAAAGAAAGAAAATGTTGGACTATATATGTGGAGGTGCTGAGATATGTCTCTTTAGATGTATCCTTAGTTACTTATATGTTTTGATGGGATTACAAAGCATGGAACTTTATGATTTTTTTAAAGATTTTTTTCTGGGTCACACCCGGCAACCTTTAGGGGTTACTCCTGGCTCTGCACTCAAAAATTTGGTCGGGGGACCATATGGGATGCTGGGATTCAAACCACCGTCCTTCTGCATGCCAGGCAAAAGCCCTACCTCCATGCTATCTCTCCAGCCCCCTATGATTTATTTTTTTAATAACTTAATGTTCACTGATTTTTTTTGCCAATTTGTATCCTGTAAACTGTTAAACTCACCCAGAAATCCTAATATTGATCTTTAAATATTATTTTAAAATGCAAATAATTGGACTGGAGCAATAGAATTGTAAGTAGGGCATTTGCCTTGCACATAGCCAACCTGAGTTCAATCCCCAGCATCCCATACAGTTGGCTGAGTACTACCAGGAATAATTCCTGTGTCAGATTAGCCCAAGACCCCAAGACAGAAAGGCAGATATGTTAAGTTTAGTATTCACTCTGTCTTTATCCCTATTGTTTTTCTAGCCTTATTGTACTGTCTGGAATCTTTAGCTCACTCCTGATTTTATGGCCAACAATTTCAATATTAAAATTAAAACACAGAATTTGTATTTTTGTTGGTTTTTGGTGTGGTTTTTTTTTGGGGGGGTGCAATACTCAGGGGATATTCCTGGCTCTATGGTCAAGAATTATTCCTGGCGGTGCTCAGGGGACCATATAAGAAGCCAGGATTGAACCTAGGTAGGTGTGTATGGCAAGTGTAACCCGCTATACTATCACTCCAGCCCCGAGAACTAGGAAATTTAAAACTTCACTAGTCAGTTGTATAAGTGTTAAGATCAGATCTAAGTTTGTGATCTGAGAAAAAACTAAATTCTAACTCAGGTTGCTCCATCTATATGTAGGGATAATTGAAATATATGGATATATAAGTAGTTAGGCAGTTTCAACTTACTTCCTCCCTACAGACAGTTTCAGGTGACTAATGTGGCCTGAGCTGACTTCACCTGGTTTCTGTCTTCATCTCATCTTTAAAGACCTCATCTCACTCACTCCAGGTTCCTCCTGTTTCTCTTCTAGGCCTACTATGAACTGTTTTTACCATCCACTGAGAATGTCCTTCTCCCAACAAGGAGGGGGCAAATTTTTTTTCCTCTTTTTTTTTTTATTTCCCACCTTGAAAATTATATGTGCTTTAACACACCCACCACTAAATGTTTTGTTATTATCAGCCAGTTCTCAATGAACATTCTCTTCTTGTTCCTAAACCATGCATCCTCTTTTTTTTTAATTGAAGTAATATTTTCTCCATTGCCTCATCCACATCACAGTAAAGTCTTTTTCACCTTAATTTATTATTGGCCTGTTAAGAAAGATGATAGACCCATACATCTTCTTACACATGTTCTTTATCTTTTTTCCTTGTCCAAAATTTCAAAAGTGCCTGATCCACTTCTTTGAAGAATGTCATGGGTATCTTTAGGGGGATCGCATTAAATCTGTACAGTGCTTTGGGGAGTATTGCCATTTTAATGATGTTAATCCTGCCAATCCATGAGCAGGGTATGTGCTTCCATTTCCGCATGTCCTCTCTTATTTCTTGGAGCAGAGTTTTATAGTTTTCTTTGTATAGGTCCTTCACATTTTTAGTCAAGTTGATTCCAAGATATTTGAGTTTGTGTGACACTATAGTGAATGGGGTTGTTTTCTTAATGTCCATTTCTTCCTTATTAGTATTGGTGTATAGAAAGGCCATTGATTTTTTGCCACCTTGCTATATGAGTCTATTGTTTCTAGAAGCTTTTTGGTAGAGTCTTTGGGGTTTTCTAAGTAGAGTATCATGTCATCTGCAAACAGTGAGAGCTTGACTTCTTCCTTTCCTATCTGGATTCCCTTGATATCTTTTTCTTGCCTAATCGCTATAGCGAGTACTTCCAGTGCTATGTTGAATAGGAGTGGTGAGAGAGGACAGCCTTGTCTTGTGCCAGAATTTAGAGGAAAGGCTTTCAGTTTTTCTCCATTGAGAACAATATTTGCCTCTGGCTTGTGGTAGATGGCCTTAACTATATTGAGAAAGGTTTCTTCCATTCCCATCTTGCTGAGAGTTTTGATCAAGAATGGGTGTTGGACCTTGTCAAATGCAGGGAGGCAGAAGGAAATAACAAAGCTGAGAGCAGAAATCAATGAAGTGGAAACCCAAAAAACCATCCAAAAGATCAACGACAGCAGAAGTTGGTTCTTTGAAAAAATAAACAAGATTGATAGACCACTGGCAAAACTAACAAAGAAAGAAAGAGAGAGAAACTTGATAATTCATATTAGGAATGAAAAAGGAGAAATCACTACTGATATGGTAGAGATTCAAAGGGTAATCAGAAACTACTTTGAGAAACTCTATGCCACTAAAAATGAAAACCTGGAAGAAATGGATAAATTCTTGGAATCTTATAATCTTCCACGATTGAATGAAGAGGATGTAGCGTATCTAAACACACCCATTACTATTGAGGAAATTAAGAAAGTAATCAAATGTCTGCCCAAAAACAAAAGCCCAGGCCCAGATGGATTTACTAATGAATTCTTTCAAACCTTTCAAGAGGAACTACTACCAATCCTGGCAAGACTCTTTCATGAAATTGAAAAAACAGGAAAACTTCCAAATAGCTTTTATGAAGCCAACATCACCTTGATACCTAAACCAGACTGAGATGCTACGAAAAAAGAAAATTACAGACCAATATCGCTGATGAATGCAGATGCAAAGATCTTCAACAAAATCCTGGCAAATAGGATTCAATGCCTCATTAAGAAGATCATCCACTACGATCAAGTAGGTTTCATTCCAGGAATGCAAGGCTGGTTTAACATCCGTAAATCTATCAACATAATACACAACATCAACAGCAAGAAAAATAAAAATCACATGATTTTCCTCTTTTTTTAACTTTGATTTTTAATTTATTTTTATAAATATTTTAAAATTTTTTAATAATTTTATTGTGATCAAAGTAAATTAGAAGTCTTTCACAGTAATATTTAAGGTACATAGTGACAAAGTTTTAGGACTATTTCCACCACCAGTGTTGTCCTCCCTCCACCCTTATTCCCAGCATGCATCCCATACCTCCTCCCCCCCCTCCATTTGCCCTTGAACTGCTAGTCTAAGAGGTCTCCCTTGTGTATTGCTTGTTGTAGATTGGGTATCTATTCTGGTGTCATTGACTTTGGTTTGGTGCTTATGTCTGATCTTTTTTATTACCACTCAATGTTCATACAAAACCACTCTACATGTACACCTACTTAAAATAGACTCAACCTCTGCTTTTCTTTCCTGTCTCGGGTCCTCATCTCTTTAATTTGTAATTTTCCATGGTGGTGGTACTGATATGGTGATAGTGGTGGTAGTGATGATACTGCTGAGGTGTCTCCTCCAACTAGAAAATGAATCCTTTGCAAGAAGGAACTCTATCTAAAGTAGACCTCTTCCCTGCCTTCCACATTATCATTCTCTCTGTCCTGAACTTCCTTTGTAATTTTTATTGACACTTTTTTTTTTTGGTTTTTGGGCCACACCCAGCGTTGCTCAGGGGTTACTCCTAGGTATCTGCTCAGAAATAGCTCCTGGCAGGCACGGGGGACCATATGGGACACCGGGATTCGAACCAACCAACTTTGGTTTTGGATTGGCTGCTTACAAGGCAAACGCCGATGTGTTATCTCTCCGGGCCCTTTGTTGACACTTCTTTAACTGTTCTTAGATTATCTTCCTCAGAGGCATCAAAGTTTCTTCCTTTTCTCTCTATCTTCAGTAGGCAACACTCTACTTTGTGAAAAGATAGTAGAATCTACCTACGAACCTAGGGGGCTGGTCAAATGGGATGTGCATGCTGGTGGCCTTGTTTCAGACCACTCTCCTTCACCAGCCCACAGGACCTCTTAAAAGATACCTTCCATTCCCTGGGAAAAAGCAGAATGTAAGCATGGTCTGATCTAGCTCTGGGAATGGTGTCCTGTCTCCATTGTCCCCCATCCTAGCTGGAGTACTGAGTAAAGAAGCACATACTACCAAGACAAAGAAGTAAAAGCTGCACCTTATCTCCCATCCAGCTGTTCTAAACTACATAAAAAATAAACACACACACACACACCAACACAAGAAAAAAGCAGTTCCCAAGTCACTCAAAAGACACAAACTCAATGCAATCAGGCTCTGCACTTTTATCAGCTTTCCCTCCCTCCCTCTCCACAATATTCATTTCTTTCACTCAAATCACAGAAAGAAACAGGATGTGCAAAGCCACAAACAACATCATCTCCTTCTCCTGGGAAATATATCACCACTCTGGATAATCTGGAGCTTTTCTCTATTTCCTCCCTCTGGCACTGCTCCCTGCCTTTCACTCCCTGCCTTTCCAACTCCTCCACAACTTTCTTCTGCCAGAGAATTTGTTCTGCAGCAGCGTGTGTGCACGTGTGTCTTTCTTTCAAAGCACGACTCTGGCTGTGTTCCCAGCAAAGGAGGAAGAAGTCTATGTGACCCACCTAATACCTAATTCACTAAACTTCCATTATTCATGGATATTTATTACGGAAAGAAAGCAATGCTTCCACCATTTGTTATTAGTTTGCAATCTAGCAGAGGAGTAAATTAATGTTCTCTCACAACAGAAGTCACTTTATGTTTGAATGCAGGGGTAGCTAATGGTCACTTATGGATGTCTGAAATCTGTATAAAGACATCATAGACATGCCAATACATAGACACACTTGGTACTCACAGAAAATAAGGATTGTGAGAGAAGAATGATAAGCAGAGAGTGGCAGAACTTACAGGTTCCATGAACTCTTATTATCCCTAAAGCTTGGGTCAAGCATATATAAATTTCAAGCTCCATGTTCAGTTACTTGTATCTATTATGAGAGGGTCCATGTTGTGTAGCCACAAGAAAGTCAAGAGGGATCAAAATAAGTTAAAGTTATTATATTTACATAATCTAGTCCTGAGGCCCACACAACACACAGGGCCATGTGGGGGAAGAATATAGAAAGAGCAAAATTTGGTCTCTACTGGCGATTCCTTAGAAAAGGCTAAATTTTTTCTGGAAATTTTACTAGAATTTTTTTCTACAGGGTGCAGGCTCAAGGAGTAATTCGTAATTGCTTGCTACCTGGACCTGGAATGATGAAGAGAAATTAATATTGCCTCATACGGTAGAAGGATCCCAGAAAGCAATTCTGTGCAGAAAAGCTTGGCTCTGGATATCAAAAGCTAAGCCCTCTAAAAATGGGCCAGATATGGTTCAGGAATGATAGCATACCAGGAGGGTGTTTCCCTTACACCCAGCCAACCAAGGTTCAAATCCTGGCATCCCATATGCCCCCCATCCTACCAGGAGTGATTTGGCACAGAACCAAAAGTAATCCTTAACTACTTCCAGGTGTGCTCCCACCCACCAACCACACACACACACACACACACACACACACACTCACACACACACACACACACACACACACACACACACACAAAGTTCTTGTAATAGATACTGAAACCAATACTAATGCAGGTTGGCTCATTGGTCCAATATCGCATTTCAAATGCACTGAGAGAGGAATATGAGATTTTATAAGGTGTGGCCCAAAAGCAAAGAAAAAATGGTGAGACCTCAGAATGGTGGTATCTCATAGCCAGAGAGTTTTATTATTTAGTTGCTGTTCCATTGGTTTGGGGACCATATCTCATGATACTTCTGGGGACTGGAGATCAAATACAGACCTCCTGTCTTCCAGGCATAAGCACTATTCCTTTGAACTTCTATTGGTTCCAGGAAGGTGTTCTAGGCTGTCACAACATCATTATATAAAGAGAGATAGATAGATAGATAGATAGATAGATAGATAGATAGATAGATAGATAGATAGATAGATAAATAGATAGATAGATAGATAGAGGGATGGGTGGGTGGGTGAGTGGGTGGATGGATGGATAAATAGATTATAGATAGATAGATATAGTTTTCAGAATATATTAATATTTTTTGAAGAACCTGCAGGAAAAATAGAAAATAGTTGGGGAATTTCTATGGAACTAATAGCACTGGACATTCTGGACCAGGAAGAAGTCATGTAACCAAGAGCCAGAATCCAACTTGTCCTACAATATATGCAAACAAAATCATATACCTTTGAGGCCATGGAAACTGAGTTCCTTTCTGGATAAACATAACCTGGAGCTATTTGGTCCATGAGAAAAGCAAGAAAATGAGTGAGGATGCTTCACTCCCTCTGCAGAGATGCCTGATGGATAATGGGAGAGTACAAGGCAAGAGGGCCTGTAATTTGGCCACATGGACAGCAGCAATGTGGCTCAGAGACTACAAGCTACAGACAGTGACAGTGAAGTCAGGTAGCTCCTCAGATGAGGGAAGTTTCTCTGGTTTTGACCACACTTCTTGGGTGATCCTGGAGGGCTCAGGATGATCTATATCTTGAACTAATGGTTCATGCACCCAGAAAAGGCTTGTCCATGACAAAGCAAGACCATAGACCAGCAGTACTATGATGTTATGTAGTTTTTGGAATCACAAAGGTCATTTTGAACTCATATTGGTGCACTAAGAGAGTGTGAACTCTCTAGGCAAAGAGCCCCACAACAAAACATTAAAAATGCCACCATGGGGCCCAAGTGATAGCACAGCAGTAGGATTTTTGCCTTGTACACAGCTGACCCAGGAAGGACCAGAGTTTGATCCCCATATGGTTCCCAGAACCTGCCAGGAAATTTTTCTGAGCCAGGAGTAACCTCTGAGCACCACTAGATGTGACCCAAATACAAAAAACAACTACACACTAAGAGGTCATGATAGGAAGACAATGCAGACCCCACACTGCTTTACTTAGTGAATATAGATGGTAGTTCTGAGGATATAACTTATCTACATTAAGTACCTACAAGACCTCTCTGACAAGGAATTTAGAGACAAAATGTGGAAGATATTCAAAGAACTCAAAGAAACCATGGAAAATTATAGAAAAAGTCAACAAGACTCAAGCAATATAAAAGTAGAAATGCGAACATATCAAACAGAAATAACAGGTCTGGAAAAAATGATTGGTGAAATGAAAAATTTAATAGCAGCCCTCACCAGTATAGTCCAAAGCTGCTGAAGACAGAATCCGTGAACTTGAAGATTAGCTGCATCATAATGACATACAACAGAAGTTTGGAAAAGAGGCTTAAACTAAATAAATAGAAGATGTAGGAAAAATCTATCAATATAAATGAATAGACAAAATAAACCTTAGGGATAAATTTAAAAGGAACAACGTATAAAAAACCATTGGGTTCCCAGAAAGGAAAGGAAAAACCCTATTAAAAAAAAGGCCAAGACTCAAAGACATCATTGTTGAGAACTGAAGAGTGCATGCACATGCACATATATCCTGCACACCAAAAGAGCACCAAATAAAAGCACCTCAAGACATATACTACTCACAATGATGAAACCATACATATAAATAAGATAATATTGAAGGCAGAAAGGTAAAAGGAGAACTTACATTCAATGAAGCATTCTTAAGATTTACATATTGATCACAAGCAACCCTCCCAGCCCCTGAGGCAATGGCGGGATAAAGTGAAAAAAATTAAATGAATGCTTTTCTAGGAATATTTCATTCTGTCATATTTTCATCCTGAAGGAATTTAAAGGATACATTATTTCACAGATAAAACAGCAACTAGGAACTTAACAGACTCAAAGCCAACATTTAAATAAGGACTGAAGGGTCTATTGCAAGGCAAGATAGACTCCAACAACACACCAAACTTCTAAAAAAAAAAAATAGCAAAATATCTCATGACAATCATCTCAATGACATGGACCTAAATTTACAGCTAATAGGAAAAGAGTGGCAAATTGCAACAGAAAATTGAATCCAACATTTTTCCTGCCTACAGGAAATGTATTTGAATAGTCAGAGTAAACATAGACTCTAAGTCAAAGGTTGGAAAACAATCCTTCAAGCAAAGAACTCCTTTAGAAAGACTGGTGTGGCCATACTAATATTAGATGACATAGACTTCTGGTTAAAATAGATTATGTGACAGAGAAGTTCATTTCTTAGACAGTGGATTGATACGGCAGGAATAAATTACACTCCTAAACATATGTGCACCCAATGAGGGGCCAGTGAAATCTTAAAAATAAAAACTGCTAGAGTGACTTTGGTGTAATGGGTAGCAAGACTGCCTTAAATGCAGCTAACCCAGGACAGACCACAGTTTGAATCCCGACCTCCTCCATGGTCCCCCGAGCCTGACTTTTGGCTGCAAAACCAAGAGGAATCCCTGAGAGGTCACCCTGGTGTGACTCCTAAACAATAAATAAATTAATTAATTAATTAATAAATAAATTAAAAACTGCTAATAGTCTTAAAGACATCAATAGTGAGCTGACTTCTGCTGTGTGCAGACATCTTTGGACTGTTCTCTGCTTGCTTCGGCCTGGAAATTGATCATGTGCGGCATTCTTCCCTGAGAGCTTGTCTTCTTCGGAGGTGAGTCGCCCTTCCACAAAGGGAAGAACCAGAGGAATGCAGTCACAAAACAAAGTGGAATGGCCCATGCACATCACCTAGCCAATGAATACCACCACAAACATGTAGAAAAACCCACAATACAAGCATGACAAATACGGAAACAACGCAGGACCAACCCCAGGCATAGAGAATCCAAGATGGCAACTCTGATGACCTGAAAAAGGCCAAACTATCTATTTAGTCTTTCAGATATGGAGTTTAGAGATGAAATATGAAGATATTCACAGAACTCAAAGAAAGCATATATCAAGTTGAACTGAACACTAATAAGAATCAAGATGATATGAAGATAGAAATAAGAAAACTCCAAACTTAAATAACAGGTCTGAAAAACTCAGTAGACGAATTGAAAACCTCAATGGAAAACCTCTCCAACAGCGTAACATCAACTGTGGATAGAATCAGTGAGCTGGAACGTGAGATGTATAACAACTTACAGCAGAAGAGATTGGATAAAAACCTTAAAGAAAATGATCAGATTCCTGAAGAAAGCTGAGAGGACTGAGGTTCCCTAGATATGCTTGAACAGGGTGAGTCTAGGCCGCCTACATCTTTACTGAGGGCACCTGAGTGCCATGGGATTGAGACCAATCCCCACACAGGATACCCGAAGAAAGCTGAGAGCCTGAGGTTCCATGGACATGCCTGAGTAGTGTGATTCCTGGTCGCCACCATCACTACTAAGACCTCCTGAGTACTGCGGCCACAAGCATCTCTAGTAAGTAAACTCCACCATAAAATGTAGAAAAAAAATACACAGCAAGCTTGACAATGGGGAAACAATGCAAGCCAACATCACAAATATGAATATGGCAGCTCTGATGACCCAAAAAATGCCAACCACTTAATTAGTCTCTCAGATAAGGAGCTTAGATTAGAAATATGGAGGATGTTCATATAACTCAAAGAAAGCATAGATCAAGCTGAACAGACCACAAAGACAGAAATCGACTGAATAACAGGACTGAAAAACTTGGTAGATGAATTAAAAGCTTAATAGAAAGCCTCTCCAAAAGAGTAACAGAAGCTGAGGGCAGAATCAGTGATCTGGAAGATGAGATACAGAACAACTCCATACAGCAGAAGAAATTGGAAAAATCCTCAAAGCAAATGATCAGACAATAGTAAAATACTCAACGAATGTGAGCAGTTGAAAATTGAAATCTTTGTTAAATTCAACAGAAACAATATAAGAATCATTGGAGTCCAGAGACCCAGGAAGAAAATCTTCAGAAGAATCAAAAGTTAAGGACATCATTACTGAGACTCTCCCAGAGCTAAAGACAGCATGCACCCCATGCACTAAATTAGTGGTTGGCAAGCCACAAGCCGCATACAACTCTTTACACTTTTTTTTGGGGGGGGGGCCACACCTGGCGGTTCTCAGGGGTTACTCCTGGCTGTCTGCTGAGAAATAGCTCCATGGCAGGCACGAGGAGACCATATGGACACCGGGATTCGAAACTAACCACCTTAGGTCCTGACTCCGGCTGCTTGCAAGGCAAACACTGCTGTGTATCTCTCCAGGCCCCTCTTTACACTCTTTTATGTGGCTCTTCTGTGTGCCAGGCGGCAGCTCCAGGAGTCAGGACACTGCTCCTAGCCCCTGTCAGTGTAAAGAGCCGCATGTGGCTTGTGAACCATGGCTTGCCGGCCAATGCACTATTTGGATCAAAAAACTGAATCCAATCTTATGCTGCCTACAGAACAAAAATAAACTCAAAATCAAAGGCTGGAGGAAAATCAACCAAGGAAACAACACCCTTAAAAAAGCTGGAGTGGCCATACTAATATCAAATGACACAAACGTTAGACTCAGAAAAGTTGCAAGGGACAAATTGACATTTTGTACTAATCAAGGGATATGTACAACAGGAAGAAATCACACTCCTAAATTTATACACACCCAATGAGGGACAGTAAAGTTATTATTAACACAATTGTTGACAAATCTGAAAAAAGATATCAATAACAACACAATAATTGTGGAGACTTCAACACTGCCCTGTCAACACTTGATAGTTCAACCAGACTGAAACCCAACAAAAATATACTAGCTCTGAAAAGAAATATGGAATAGAGTGGGCTAGTAGATATATTAGGGTATTCCATCCCCAGAAACCTAGATATACAATCTTTTCCAATGCACCTGGGTCATTCTCCAGGATAGACCACATACTGGTCCATAAAACATATCTCCATAAAATCAAGAGGATAAAAATCATGCAGACTACCCTTTGCTGATCACAAGGCACTGAAAATTATATATGAACTACAAAGGACACAGAAGGAAAACTTTAACACCTGGAAATTAAACAGCTTACAACTGAACAACCAGTGGGTCAGAGATGAAATCAAAGAGAAAATCAAAACATTTCTGGAAACAAATGACAATGAAGACACAAACTATCAGAGCCTATGGGACACAGCAAAAGTGGTACTGAGAGGGAAATTTATAGTTTTTCAACCACACATCAGGAAGGAAGAAGGGGCCTACATGAATAGCTTAATGACCTAGCTTATAAAATTAAAAAAAGATCAACAAATGGAACCAAAATAGGTAGGCAGAAGGAAGTAACAAAGCTCTAGAGCAGAATTCATTGAAGGGGAAATCCAGAAAACAAATTCAAAACATCAAAGAAAGCAAAAGTTGGTTCTTTAAAAAAAAATAAACAAACAAGCAGTGCTGGTGGGGATGTGGAGAGAAAGGAACTCTTTTTCACTGCTGGTGGGAATGCTCTCTAGTCCAACCTTTATGGAAGCGATATGGAGATTCTCCATAAACTGGAAATTGAGCTCCTATACGATCCAGCTATACCACTCCTAGAAATACATCTGAGGAACACAAAAATACAATACCAAAAATCCCTTCCTCACACCTATATTCATTGCAGTGCTATTTACAATAGCCAGACTCTGGAAACAACCAAGATGCCCTTCAACAGATGAGTGGCTAAAGAAACTGTGGTACATATACACAATGGAATACTATGAAGCCGTCAGGAGAGATGAAGTCATGAAATTTTCCTATACATGGATGTACATGGAATCTATTATGCTGAGTGAAATAAGTCAGAGGGGGAGAGAAAGATGCAGAATAGTTTCACTCATCTATGGGTTTTAAGAAAAATGAATGACATTTTAATAGTATCTCAGAGACAAGAGAAACATGGGCTAGAAGGTGCAGCTCCTGACATGAAGCTCACCACATAGAGTGATGAGTGTAGTTAGAGAAATAATTACACTGAGAACTATCATAACAATGTGAATGAATGAGGGAAGTAGAAAACCTGTCTCGAGTACAGATGTGGGTGGGCTGAGGAAGAGGAAGATGTGGGAAATCGGTGGTGGGAATCTTGCACTGGTGAAGGGGGGTGTTCTTTACATGATTGTAATCATACAACTACAATCATATTTGTAATCACAGTGTTTAAATAAAGATAATTTAACAATAAAAATAGCTGGAAAAAAAGAAAAAAATAAACAAAATTGAATAAACCTGGCAAAACTCACAAAAAATTGAAAGAGAGAAACTTGATAAACCGAATTAGAAATGAAAAGGGGGAGATAACTACAGATATTGTAGAGATTCAAAGAGTAATCAGAGACTACTTTGAGAAACTCTATACCACAAAACATCAGAACCTGGCAAAAAATGGACCAATTCTTGAACTCTTAAAACCTTCCATGGCTAAATAAGGATGAGGTAGCATATTCAACAGCCCGTCACTATTAAGGAAATTAAAATGGTGATCAAAATTTTCCCCAAAACAAAGGTTTGAATTCTTTCAAACCTTTCAAGAGAAACTTCTACCAATCCTTTTAAGACTCTTTTAAACTTGAAGAAACAGGAACACTTCCAAATAGTTTCTATGAAGCTAATATCACCTTGATACCAAAACCAGACAGAGATGCAGCCAAAAAAAAGAAAATTACAGACCAATATCTCTGATAAACACAGATGCAAAGATCCTCAAAAAAATTCTGGCAAATAGAATTTAATGCTCATCCAATGAGTGTTCTACCACAAACCAGTAGGTTTTATCCCAAATGCAAGGATAGTTTAACATCTGTAAATCAATCAATATAATCACCATATCAACAAAATAATCATATGATTGTATCAATAGATGCAGCAAAAGCATTCAATAAGGTCCAACACCCATTTTTTGATAAAAAAAAAAACTCTCAGTCAAATGGGAATGAAAGGAACTTTTCTCAATATAGTAAAGGCCATCTGTCACAAGACAATGGCAAATATTATCATCAATGGAGATAAACTAAAAGCCTTCTCCCCCTAAAATCTCGGTACAAGACAAGGCTGCCCTTTCTCACGATTCCTATTCAAGTATGGAGTGGAATGCCTATTCAAGTAGTTTTGGAACTACTTGCCATAGCGATTAGGCAAGAAAAATATAACAAGGGATCCAGATAGGTAAGAAAGAAGTCAAGCTCTCACTCTTTGCAGATGACTTGATAATATATTTAGAAAACCCTAAAAACCTGCCAAAAAAAAACTTCTAGAAACAATAGATTTATATAGGAAATTGGCAGGCTACAAAATTAACACACAAAAGTCAATGGCCTTCTTGTACACTAATAATGATAGAGAAGAAATGGACATTTAAAAAACAATCCCGCTCTTTCAACTGTCCCCTCTGCCTGCTCTGCCTGCTTGGGCCTAAGACTTGATCTGGTGTGGCTTCATCACCAGAGGACTCCTTCCTTGGAGGTGAGTAGACCAGCCCACAAAGGGTGGAGCCAGAGGAGCTTCACTATGCGGCTACGCACATCATTTAGCCAATGAATACCCTCACAACTCATAGAAAACCCCACAATACAAGTGTGATAATGGGGACACAACGCAGGCCAGTGCCAGACATAGAGAATGACGATGGCAACTCTGAATGACCCTAAAACAGCCAACCATCTAGTCAGTCTCTCAGATATGATGTTTAGAGAAGAAATATGGAGGATATTCACAGAATTCAAAGAAAGCAAAGATCGAGTTGAACAGATCACTAATAAGAACCAAGAAAATTGAAGACAGAAATCAGAAAACGCCAAACTGAAATAAAAATTCAAATAACAGGTCTGAAAAACTCAGTAGATGAATTGAAAGACTCAATGGAAAACTTCTCCAGAAGAATAACAGCAGCTGAGGATAGAATTAGTGAGCTGGAAGATGTGATGCATAACAACTCCATACAGCAAAAGAGATTGAAAAAAAGCCTTAAAGCAAATGATCAAACAGTGGAAAAATTACTCAAAGAATATGAACAGATGAAAATAGAAGTCTTTGATAAGCTCAAAGAAACGACTTAAGAATGATTGGAAGTCGGGCCCGGAGAGATAGCACAGCGGGGGCGTTTGCCTTGCAAGCAGGCAATCCAGGACCAAAGGTGGTTGGTTCGAATCCCGGCATCCCATATGGTCCCCCGTGCCTGCCAGGAGCTATTTCTGAGCAGACAGCCAGGAGTAACCCCTGAGCACTGCCGGGTGTAGCCCAAAAACAAACAAAAAAAAAAGAATGATTGGAGTCCCAAAGACCCAGGAAGAAAATCTCTAGGAAGAATCAATGGTCAAGAACATCATTAAAGAGACAACTACCAGAGCTAAATAATACACGCGACCAAATCCTGCATGCCCGAAGTGTGCCAACTAAAAAGACCCCAGGAAAAACACCCCAAGACACAATCCTAGTCACAATGATGAATCCCACAGAAAGAGACAGAATACTGAAAACAGCAAGATCAAAAAGGGAAATTACATTCAGGGGGAGAATCCTTGAAATTTACAACAAACCTGTCACCAGAAACACTCAAGGCCAGGAAGGCAGTGTGGGATATAGTGATAAAACTCAATGAAATGAATGCTTCTCCTAGAATACTGCACCCATCAAAACTCACTTTCAGGTTTGAAGGAAGTATACATGGCCTCACAGGATAAACAATAGCTCAGAAATTTTACAGACTCTAAACCAGCCTTAAAGAAAAACTGAAAGATCTACTTTAAGACAAGACTGACCAATAGAAACACTGAACTTCTACACAAAGATGGCACTAAATCCCATGACAATTCTTTCTCTCAAAGTCAATGGACTAAATGCACCAGTTAAGAGACACAGAATGTCCTAATCACAGACCAAAGCTGTGCATTGTGTGTAACAACCCCAAACTGTTTCAAGATACATAAAATGGACACGTATTTCTTTAGAATATTTTGTGTTTTTTCTCTGACAGCTATAATTCTTACTAAATGTTGTCTTATACAGTGACAATTCTAACCACTTTTTATCTTCTCTTTTTGAGCTGCTTAACAAGGAATTTTGGTGAAAGAGTCTCCCAGGTTAAGGCTTATGACTGAACCATATCATGGGAATCGTTGGAATTGTTCTTATGGCCCCCAAATGCACCAATAACACCACGTGGCATTGCTCCTTTTTTGCATAGGCACATTAAAATGGGAAAATACTACACATACAAATAAGATCCTATCTAATAAAGATTGGAACACATAAATCTTGTAGTGCAAAGGGACCTTACACCCTGAACATTGACACAACGACCTGGCACAGACCTCAGAAGAAAGGGCATTTTTTCCATTCACCCCTGAACCAGGGAAGCCATCCACGAAACATCCAGGCTGGTCTATAACATCACCTGGAAGCAATTCTCTACCACGGAAGACCCTACACTGCTCAGACATCGACCTGCTCAAAAGAGACTTCCCTTAACACTAAGAAGACTTAACAACAACAACGACCTGCTTACAGGACAGGGCTCCCTGCATTGCCCTTTAATTGTGAGGTGAAACTAGAGGACGCTCCACATCCTGACTTCAATGTAGGATATGCAGATTCCAGGATCTTTAATACAGAAACATGATACCAACAACAGAGACTGTGTGAAAAATAAAAGTGTGTTGGCACTACAGACAATGTCTTGGATTGGACGATCTAGCTTGCCTGGAGCCTAGAGTTGGTCTTTGTGCCAGGAAACTTCAGGGATCGGGGTCTCTTTGTATTTAGGCCAAAGTTATTTTTTTCCATGTCCCTCATATTTTGGTGGGCCTATGCAAACAACAATTCGCCACTCTAACACCATTTTACTGTGCTCCTTTGACTCTAATCTTAAAAATAACCCACTTAAAATTTGAAAGGTTAACGTAAGCTAATATGCCTGTATATGGAAATGTAAAAGAATACTATGCCTGTAATGTTTAAGGAGTTACATAAGTTTTATAGCTTTAGATTGCCTTGTGTGCTGTTAAGAAATATTATAATGTGTTACAATCTGGGGACTTGAGGGACAAAGTAATTGTACATGGATTCTGTCTTATTTATCTTAATGTTCTTTGGCTGAAATTTCAAAGTTAAGATATCAGCAAGGGGACTTCTGAGACTTATGGGTGATTGTCCTTCCACTGTAACTTTACCTTGTCCTCTTTCTTTGCATCCTTGTTCTCATAATTAAAAATAAAAAAATTTAAAAAAAAGAGACACAGAATGGCTAAATGGATCAAAAAATTCAATCCAACCTTCTGCTGCCTACAAGAAACACACCTGAATAGTCAAAACAAACAGACTCAAAATAAAGGGCTGGAGGAAAATCATCCAAGCAAACAATACCTATAAAAAAGCTGGAGTGGCCATACTAATATCAGATGATGCAAACTTTATACTCAGAAAAGTTATAAAGGACAAAGATGGACATTTTGTATTAATCAAGGGATATGTACAGCAGGAAAAATCACTCTCCTAAACATATATAGACCTAATGAGGGGCCAGAAAAATATTTAATACAATTGTTGACAAATCTGAAAAAGGATATCAATAACACAATAACTGTGGGAGACTTTAACACGGTTTTGTCAATACTTGATAGGTCAACCAGACTGAAACCCAACATAAATATACTAGACCTGAAAAAAGAAATGGAAGAAAGAGGCCTAGTAGATATATATAGGACACTCCACCTCCAGAAATCTGGATACATATTCTTCTCCAATGTACATGGGTCATTCTCCAGGATAGACTACATGCTGGCACATAAAACATGCCTTAACATCAAGAGGATAGAAATTTTGCAGGCTACCTTCGCTGACCACAAGGCTCAGAAATTAGATGTGAACTACAAAGGAACACAGAAGAAAGACTTTAACACCTGGAAATTAAACAGCCTAATACTGAACAACCAGTGGGTCCGAGATGAAAAGCAAAAGAGGAAATCAAAATTTTCCTGAAAACAAATGACAATAAAGACACAAACAAATAAAGATAATTTTAAAAAAGACACAAACTATCAGAACTTATGGGACACAGCAAAAGTAGTACTGAGAGGAAAATTTATAGCTTTGCAACCACACATCAGGAAGGAAGAAGGGGCATACCTGAATAGCTCAATGGCGCAGCTCATAGAATTAGAAAGTGCCTAACAAAAGGAACCAAAAATAAGGAGACAGAAGGAAATAACAAAACTGAGAGCAGAAATCAACGAAGTAGAAACCCAAAAAACAATCCGAAAGATCAAAGAAAGCAGAAGCTGATTCTTGGAAAATACATTGCTCATTTTATGAACAACCACTAGGGTCAGAGACAAAATAAGGGAAAATTTACAGATTCCTGGAAGCATATGAGAAAGAATACACAAATAATCAGTATTAGTGAGAGACAGCAAAGCATCTATAGATGAGAATCTAAAGATTTGCTTTCATTCATCAGAGGGAAGAAAACACCTATATAATAAAAACTCATGGCACAATTGAAGACATTGGTCAAAAGATCAGCAAAATGAGCAGTAAATAGGTAGGCAGAAGGAAATAATAAAACTAAGAGCAGGAATTAATGAACTGGACACACAGGAAAAAATCCAAAAAAATCAATGAAAGCAAAAGTTGGCCCTCTGCAAAAATAAACATGCTTTATAAATCATTAGGCAAGACTCAAAAAAGGAGAGACAGAAACAATAAACAAAATCAGAAATTAAAACAAGGAAGATAGCTTTTCCTTGATCTGGAGGCTAGGCTCTAGCTGGCATGGGGTTTTGGGAGACCCCATGTTGAAGGCCTTCTCCCTAACTTGGGTTTCTGAGGGCCTTGATAGGCCCCCAGCCGTCCCCTCTTCTGCCACCCAGCCTCCAGGCCTTCCTTCCCTGGGTGCCAACCCAGGTGGCCAGACAAGGTGGGTGTCGGGTGGTCCCTCCTGGATGGGGTCCCCAAGCTTTCCCTGCTCTTTCCCCAGCACTAGGTGGGAAGGGTACAGGGTGGAGGGTGGGCAGATCCTGGCTTTCAGCTTCTCTACCAAATCCTTTCTTTTTTTTTTCTTTTTTTTTTACCTTTATTTAAACACCCGTGATTACAAACATGATTATAGTTGTATGATTACAGTCATGTAAAGAACAACCCCCCCTTCACCAGTGCAACATTCCCACCACCAATTCCCAGATCTCCCTCCTCCCCACCCCCTTACACCTGTACTCGAGACAAGCTTTCTACTTCCCTCATTCATTCACATTGTTATGATAATTTTCAGTGTAGTCATCTCTCCAACTGCACTCATCACTCTATGTGATGAGCTTCATGTCCTGAGCTGCACCTACCAGCCCTCATCTCTTCATCTCAGAGATACTGTTAAAAATTTTCTTTCATTTTTCTTAAAGCCCATAGATGAGTGAAACCATTTTGCCTCTTTCTCTCTCCCTCTGACTTACTTCACTCAGCATAATAGATTCCATGTACATCCATGTATAGGAAAATTTCATGACTTCATCTCTCCTGACGGCTTCTTAGTATTCCATTGTGTATATGTACCACAATTTCTTCAAGCATTCATCTGTTGATAGGCATCTTGGTTGTTTCCTGAGTCTGATATTGTAAATAGCGCTGCAATGAATATAGGAGTAAGGAAGGGATTTTTGTATTGTATTTTTGTGTTCTTTGGTATATTCCTAGGAGTGGTATAGCTGGATTGTATGGAAGCTCAATTTCCAGTTTGTGAAGGAATCTCCATATCGCTTTCCATAAAGGTTGTACTAGACGGCATTCCCACCAGCAGTGAAAGAGTTCCTTTCTCTCCACATCCCTGCCAGTACTGCTTGTTTTCCTTTTTTTGTGACTGTGTGCCAATCTCAGTGGCGTGAGGTGGTACCTCATAGTAGTTTTTGATCTGGAAGCTAGCTCTAGCCGGGCATGGGGTTTGGGGAGACCCATGTTGAAGGCCTTCTCCCTAAACTTGGGTTGCTGAGGGCCTTGATAAGCCCACAGCCATCCCCTCTTCTGCCCCCGGCCTCCAGGTCTTCCTTCCCCTGGGTGCCAGCCCAGGTGGCCAGACAAGGTGGGTGGCCAGACAAGGTGGTCCCTCCTGGATGGTGGGTCCTAACTTGGGGTTTGCTGAGATTTGCTCGGTTGCACTAAGGTTGTCACTGGCAATTTCTTACCAGTCTACATGTTCATATATATATTAAGAGTATTCCCTATCCTTAAGTTACGTTTTGCGTATACAGAATGTCCATTTTGTATTCTGCCCTTTTGCACACCCCTACAAAATTCATTTTTACTTCTTAACTCTCTCACCACCCCCACCATCAGTAACCAACATTACTCTTTTTAACTTCAGTACCGCAAAATCCTAATACAGACCAAAGCTGTTCATTGAAACTAAAACCCCCAACTATTTCAAAAGACCATAAAATGAAAATGTATGTCTTTTGAATATTTTGTGTTTTTTCCCTAAAAGCTATGTCTTATTAAATATTCTCTTATATAGTGACTATTCTAACAAATTTTTATCTTTTCTTCTCTTTGTGAGCTGTTTAATAAGGAATTTCGGTGAAAGAGTCCCCCAGTTTAATGCTTATGATTGAACCATGTCATGGGGATTGTTGGACTTTTTCTTATGACCCCCATATGCACCGATAATGTCATGTGGCATTGTTCCTTGCTTGCATAGGCACATTAAAATGGGAAAATACTATACATACAAATAAGATCTTATCTAATAGAGATTGGAACACACAAATCTTGTAGTGCAACAGGACCTTACACCCTGAACATTGACATAATAACCTGGCACATGCCTCAGAAGAATGGGCATTCTCCATTCACCCCTGAACCAGGGAAGCCATCCACAAAACATCCAAGTTTGTCTATAACATTACCTGGAAGCAATGCTCTACCAGGGAATACCCTACCAGTACTCGACCTGCTCAAAAGAGACTTCCCTTAACACTGAGAAGACTTAACAATGATGACCTGCTTACATGACAGTGCTCTCTGCATTGTCCTTTAATTGTGAGGTGAAACTAGAGGACGCTCCACATCCTAACTTCAATGTAGGATATGCAGAATACAGAAACATGATACCAACAACAGAGACTGTGTGAAAAATAAAAGTGTGTTGGCACTACAGACAATGTCTTGGATTGGACAAACTAGCTTGCCTGGAGCCTAGAGTTGGTCTTATGCTAGGAAACTTCAGGGGGTAGGGTCTCCTTGTATTTAGGCCAAGGTTTTTCCTTTCCATGTCCCTCATATTTTGGTGGGCCTATGCAAACAATAATTGCCACTCTAACACCGTTTTTACTGTGCTCCTTTGACTCTAATCCTTAAAAAAACCCACTTAAACTTTTTAGGTTAACTTAAACTAATATGCATGTGCATGGAAATGTAAAAAAATATATATACCTTTAATGTTTAAGGAGTTACATAAGTTTTATGGCTTTAGATTGCTTTGTGTGCTGCTAAGAAATATTATAATGTATTACAATCTGGGGACTTGAGGGACAAAGTAATTGTACATGGGTTCTGTTTTATTTATCTTAATGTTCTTTGGCTGAAAGTCCAAAGTAAAGATATCAGCAAGGGAACTTCTTCTGAGAATTCTGTGTATGGGTGATTATCGTTCCACTGTAACTTTACCTTGTCCTCTTTCTTTGCATCTTTGTTCTCATAATTAAAAATTAAAAAATTAAAAAAACAAGGAAGATACTATAAATAATAAAGAAATACAGAGTGAACATAGATGACTTTGAGAACCTTTATGCCACAAAACAAGATTACTTGAAAAAAATCGTTACATTTCTGGACACCTATAACTTCCCAAGTTTGAAGCAAGATTATCTGGAATACTAGAACAGACCTATTGAGATAGAGAAAATTAAAATGGAAATCAAAAGGCTTCCTGGGGCCGGGCGGTGGCGCTAAAGGTAAGGTGCCTGCCTTGCCTTTGCTAGCCTTGGACGGACCGAGGTTCGATTCAACTTCTGAGCACGTAGCCAGGAGTAACCCCTGAGCGTTACCGGGTGTGGCCCAAAAAACAAAAAAAAAAAAAAAAAAAAAAAAGAAATCAAAAGGCTTCCAAAAATAAAAGTCCATGCCCAAATTCACCAGTGAATTCTTTCAACTCTCTAAATAGGATTTATGCTAAACCTTTCAGACTTTTCAGGAAATTGTAAAAAAACAGAAACACTCCGAATCACTTTCCATGGAGGTGACATCACACTGATACCAAAAGCAGACAGAGAATCATGGACTATATCTTTCAGAACAAAGGAAAAGATCCTCAGAAAACACTAGCAAATATAATCCAATAACTCATTAATAAGGTTATCCATAATGACCAGTTAGGGTTCATTCCAGAAATGGGCTGGAGAGATAGCACTGTGGTAGTGCATTTGCCTTGCAAGCTGCTTACCCGGGATGGACCTGAGTTCTATTCCCAGCATCTCATATGGTCCCTGAGCCTGCCAAAAGCGATTTCTGAATGCAGACCCAGGAGTAACTCCCGAATGCTTCCAGGTGTGGCTCAATATCAAAATCCAGAAATGCAAGGATGGTTTAATACATGGAACACAACCAAAGGAACAAACCAAAACAAAAATAAAAAATAAAATCATATAATCATATCAATAGTTGCAGACAAGATCCAGCTATCATTCATTTAAGAAAAGGGCCAGAGAGATAGCATGGAGGTAAGGCATGTGCCTTACATGCAGAAGGACGGTGGTTCAAAATCCAGCATCCCATATGGCCCATTGATCCTGCCAGGAGCGATTTCTGAGCATAGAGCCAGGAGTAACCACTGAGTGTTGCCCAGTGTGACCCAAAAAGAAACCAAAAAAAAAAAAAATTCAACAAGATGAAATTGAAAAAAAACTTTTCTTAATATAAGCAAATCAATCAAAGACTCTTGAATAGTCTTTGAAGAGTAAACTTTCATGAATAGTTAAATAAATGGGGGAAAGAAGATGAGAGGAATCACTTTGCCCAATCTTAAACTGTATGATAAAGCAGTAATCATTTAAACACCATGGTACTGGAAAAAAGACACTCAAATCAATGGAATAGATTTGAACATTCTAAGAATGGCACCCAGATATACAATCAACTAATCTTTGGTAAAGGAATAAGATATACAAAGTGGAGCAAGAAAAGCCTCCAACAAGTCTTGTTGGGAAAACATGTCATCTGCATGTAACAGAGCAAATTCAGACCTCTACTTGTCTCACACAAAGATCAAATCAGAATGGATTAAAGACCTTGATATCAGACCTGAAGCTATATGATACATAGAGGAAAATGTAGGCAGAATACTTCATGACACTGAAGCTTCTTCTTCAAGAAAGAAACACCACTAGCAAGCAAGTGGAAGCAAAGATTAGCAAATGAGACTACATTAAACTGAGAAGCTTTCACACCTCAAAGGAAACAGTGACTAGGATACAAAGACTAGCCACAGAATGGGAGAAGTTATTTAACCAGAACCCATCTGATGGTGTTAAATTCTAAGATCTATGACATACTAAACTTAGAAGTAAAAGTTATAGAAGTATATGTGATATATGATATATAAGGTACTAAATTTAGAAGAAAATAAACATCTAATCCCATCCAAAAATGGAGAAATAAACAGACATTTTCTCAAGGAAGAAATATATATGGACAAAAGGTACAAGAAAAATGCTCTATATTATTAATAATCAGAATGATACAAATGAAAATAACAATGAGATATCATCTCACATAGGACCCAGAGTGGTGAGAAAAGTACATGCAAGGGGAACATCATACCAACTGTACTATCTCTACCACTCCTGGTCTAGTTTTAAAGGTTCCTCTCTAGAGCAAAAAAGTAACATCAAAGTAACATTTTTTGGAATATTTAATTATGTATACTTTCCATGTGGTAATAATAACTTAAACATCATAGTCAACATTGTCATCTTAGGCCAGGTTAAATTTGTCAAATGGCAACCCAGTTCCATTAGTGTATATTGATTTATACTAGTGTTTCTCAAAATTTATATGACCCACTGTTCAGGAAAACAAAAGAAAAAAAAAAAACACTCAGTCCTATCCTGGAAATCTAAAGGCATTCAAATAAATAAGAGAAAGTCCAATTGTACCCAAAAATAATGCTCTTCCCTAGATTGTTTCAGAGCCCTAGGGGACATGGCACCACTTTGGGAAATATTGGTCATATTTCAATTCAAATGTACCCAATTACACAGGCACCTGAAACTGCCCATTAAAACCCTATGGTAGTTTGTTTTTGTTTTTGTTTTTGGGCCACACCCAGTGACGCTCAGGGGTTACTCCTGGCTATGCGCTCAGAAGTCGCTCCTGGCTTGGGGGACCATATGGGATGCCGGGGGATTGAACCGCGGTCCTTCCAAGGCTAGCGCAGGTAAGGCAGGCACCTTACCTCCAGCGCCACCACCCGGCCCCGGTAGTTTGTGATCATGCAAGGAAGGGCATTCCCTGGTCCCTGCAGAAATTCCAGATTCTGTGCTCTGAGATTTTAGTTTGATATATAACTTTAGTTGGTTAATGCTCATAAGAAGCACAACCAACATTGTTACCATTTGTTGAAATTTTATATATCTTAGTATGAACTTAATGGGGTTTATTTATTTTTGAATTTACTCCTTCATTCGCTCTTTACTACTCTAAGCAAATATTGCTGTCAATAAAGCCTAGAAAATAAAATGTGGTAGGGAAATGAAAAATCATAAAAATACACTAATTTTTCTAACACATACACTGAAATAAATGCCTCCTCTATCTCTGTATGCATATTTCCATGTATGTTTGAGAGACTATGTAAATTCAGAATTTAAATATAGCTAAATATGTATGCTGATCAGACATTTTAAATTTTTATAAGCAAAAATAAATATATTTAAGAACTTCACTGTCCATGAAAGGTATAAATTTCATTTTTTCTAATAAATTTTTCTTCATTTGCAAAATAGATAAAACCTCTGACTTACAACTTAACTAAAACTTGGCACAACTCATTTGAAACTTCCAAAAGCATATTAACAACAAACGGAGATATTATGGTTGACATGAATATGCTTCATTTGAGAATTTTCACAGGTTAAATTTAGACCTTGGAATTTGGCCTAGAACATAGATGGGCAAAACTTTGATTTTTTTTTTTAATTAATAAAATGATAGATCCTGTATCTTGTCTTTGGGACCAAAGAGATAAGATATAAAACACTTGAAATGGAGAGAGGGTGCAGTAGAGAGGGAACTTGCCTTGCAAACACTTACCGGATTGGAACCCCAGAACTGTTTACAGCTGAATTGAATATCTGGAAACTTGGCCACATTGTTGCTAATCACTGGCTTTATTAAAACAAAGGTGAGGAAATTCACCATCCAACATAAAAATTATATACTCAAAAATTAGTTTCCTAAATATTATATTTATGCTCATTTAATATTCTATATCTCTGAGGTCTACTTCATGGAAATTCCATATATTAATGTATGATTATTTATCTTCCCTTCTCTGTTTTCAATTTTACTACAGTGGTGCTCATAATTGATAAGGATGGGAATCTTTGCACCACAAAATTTGACAAATGCTTATTTTCTCCTCCACCAGAATATATATATATATATATATATCTTATATCTTATATCTTATATCTTATATCTTTGATTTTGAAATCAATGAAGATTTACTGAAGTAAAGGAGAAAAATTCTACTATTTTTGATGATAATGGGATTCGTCAATCATGTAATGATGGGATTTATCACATATATTCATTATTTGCATTCATTACCTCCCTCCATCTTTCCCCCAAGTAGATTAAATAGCAACTAATACATCAAAATGTATTAGTTTGTCAAAGACACGAGGAACTTCTGAGTTGAGGAGCAATCAAACATTTATTTGCAGTCTAATTTTATGAATTAATGATTGAATTATAATTATGGCTAGGCTATGCATAGAGGAGTTGAGCAGAAATCGAGTTAAGTATTATGTAAAACTAAAATGTCTATTCATTTACAAAATATATTTACAATAATTTATACTAAAACATTTTTTTTAATCAGTGGTGTGCTATTAGCACTCTGAACACATGCACACACTTTTTTCTGCCTACCCACAAAAGCAGGATTATTCTTCTGCTGAGGCTACGTAACAGAAAAAGCGTCTGAACGCTTTTATAATTCTGTTTCAGGGCGGATGCAGTGGTCCGATGGAGCCCATATAGGGCTCGAGCTCCAAGAGCTCCGGAACCCCTTCCTCCCCGAGAGCCTGCACGTCCCCCTCCAGGCCCTGTGTGGCTGTTGCCGATAGCTTTGTCGTCTCTGGGCCCAGGGGGAGCAAGGGTGGTGTGGGGAGGAGGAGGGCAGGGCGGGGCAGGCAGCAGCTGAGGAAGATGGACTTTCTCTTGGAGGAGGCCCCTGAAGTCATGCTGGTGTTGAACTCCAGGCAGGGGCGCCCAGGGCCCCAGAGAAGAGAGGGGCAGCCAGTGGTGGAGGTCCAGAGAGGCATAGGGAGAAGACATAGGCTCTCTGTATTGGGCCTCGATGGTGGTCTCTCTGCAGAGGACACAGAGACAAGGATGGAGCAGGAGAGAGAGGAAAGAAAGGACCCCGGAGCCTGGCTGGGGTGATGGGCTCTGGATTCCTCCGACCTCCCTCCCCCAGACTCGGGTCCATCATGTCCCAACACACCCAACTGCCCTATGACCTCACAGTACTCGCCAACTGCCAACCACACCTGTCACCATGGCTCCCAGACCTTTTCCAGTGGAGGCAGGCTCCCCCCAACCCCTGAACTGATGGAGGAAGAGAAGAAAAATCACCTGATGATGACTTTAAAACACAAGGGCACATATCCTCCTCCAAAATACCGGAACTTGGCTGCAGAAAGAGGGGTGCTGGTCAGGGGCAGCAATAAAGCTGCTGGTCGGGTCCAGGGTGACCCTGGTCTGCTCTGCCTTTGGCCCCCAGGAACTGCATGACTTGCATAATCACTTGTGTGACTTGCAAAGGCCTGTCAAACCATCTTGCAGTGTCAGAAGCACCCAGAGCCCCGAGAGGACCTGCTATCCAAGCACTCGGGAATGTGACTAAGTCCAAAGACCAAGTGCCCTGCACCCTCACCCCCATGCCCACCTGGAGCAGCAGTCTCTGCGCTTCAGAAATACCCAAAATGAATCAGCTGGACTCCCCAAAGCCGCTCAGCTTCTGTCTGATCTCCCATTGGCTGCTCCACCCTGGGCCCTGTGTTCTCTGGGGGATAGTGTCTACACTGACATGCTTCAGAGCTCATGGCCTGGGACTTGAGGACAGGGAGAGTAGAGTTCCCCTGGCTCCTTACCTCTCAATAAGGGGGTTTCCTCCTCCTTGCCCTGCAAAGCTGAAAAAAAAAGAGGGCGGTGGGATTCTGGTCAACTCAGAGAAGCCTCAGGTGAGTCCACAGGAAGAGAAGTGAGCACAGAGTAATTTCTTCAACTGTTTCATACTCCTCAGTAGGCCCACACCCATGGTACCAGCTAGCTCTGCCAAGGAAACTCCTAGAATAAGGCCCCTGATCCATGGACTGCCTTAGGGAGAACCCTGGTCCCTCTGCTGAGAAGCTTTTAGAAACTCGTCTCCAGGAGCAGGAGCAATGGTACAGCAGTTGGGTGTTTGCCTTGCATGCAGCTGACCCAGGACAGACCTCAGTTCCATCCCCCAGCGTCCCATATGATCCTACAAGCTAGGAGCGATTTCTAAGCACATAGCCAGGAGTAACCCCTGAGCGTCACCAGGTGTGGCCAAAAAATAAATAAATAAATTAATTAAAAAAACTCCTCTCCACTGTCCTGAGCAGCTCCACAAAGGGGGGCGGGGGGGGGGGGAACCACTGTGTGAGTGGCCTCTACATGGGTCTGTGACTTGTGTTCTGCAGAACTGATACTCCAGTTCTCCAACAGCCCTGTATGTGGTACTTGATCTCAGACCCCACCACAGAACCCGAATAGTCTCTGAGTTTGATGTAATAGGCCCCCCTGACCCCCTATTCTTGGCTCTCTGGTCTGCTAGAGGATGAATTCTCTTTCTATTCTGGCTTTAGATTCCCCAGTCTCAGTGTCTCTCTGAATTGTCTCCTTCTGATACACTGTCCTACTGTGAAATCCCCAGGAACCCATCCTTTCGTCCTTACCTGGTACAAATGATTAAGTTTCTTAACCAAAAGGAACCACACAGTGTAGAATATGACAGCAAACAAGAGGATAATGTAGAGAGACCCGCTTTGGGACTCTTCCCTTAGGACTGGGTCAGAGGAATAGGGGGGTAGAAATTCTCCATATAGAGATTGTCAAACTACACATGCCACTTGCCTAAGGTAAATGAGACTAGTACACACAGGTCCTGTTTATATAGACATCAGTGACATCACTGGCCACTGAGGTCACAATAGATCACAGGGATTCCATAGTTATGGAGGCCACAGAGCATAGAAGTTTATGATTTTTAACTTTCCACTATCATTTCAGTCACATTTATTCATTTAAGTAGAGTTCTTTAGTTAAGTCTACTTGAAATCATTTATTTTAATCTTTTATTTGGGGTACATTTTTAGTTATTAAAATTGTATTACTTTCTTTAAAGACCATGGTTATGGGACCAGAAAGGTGGCACTAGAGGTAAGGTGTCTGCCTTGCAAGCGCTAGTCAAGGAAGGACCGTGGTTCAATCCCCCGGCGTCCCATATGGTCTCCCCAAGCCAGGGGCAATTTCTGAATGCTTAGCCAGGAATAACCCCTGAGCATCAAACAGGTATGGCTCAAAAAATAAAAAAATAAACATGGTTACAAGGCTGTTTATGACATAGTTGGTTTTTCAAATTTACAAAGTGGTTATGTTGAGTTTCAGTCATACTCTGTACAACACAATTCCCACCACTGGTATCACTAGTTTCCCTCCCTGCCTTCCCCCTGCCAATCCCCTGCCTGCTCTTCTGGCAGACATTTCTATTCTCTTCACTTTTAGATACTGTGGTTTGCAATACTGACGTGGTATCATCATCTTATCTCCTTTTAGCATCCAGTTCTTGTCCAGAGTAATTATTTTCAACTATCACTGTCATAATGGTTCATTCTCTGCCCTAACTAAACCCCCAGCTACTTGGGCCAAGCTTCCTACTATGGACTAGTCCTCCTGGCCCTTGTCTCTATTGTCTTTGTATATTATTACCAAACTATCTTTTTATATCCCATGAATGAGTGAGATTATTCTATGTCTATCTCACTTCCCCTGACTCATGCTCAATATAATATTCTAGATTCATCCATGTATTAGCAAAATCCATGACTTAATCCTTCCTAACAGCTGTGTAGTATTCCATTGTGTAGATGTGCCACACGTTCTTTATACACTCATTTCTGCTCTTGCACAGATTCTGACTATTGTTAATAGAGCTGCAATGAACATAAGAATGCAGTGGATTTTGCTGCATTGTGCTTTTAGACTCCTAAGGTATATTCTAAAGGTGATATGGCTGGATCATATGGAGGCTTAACTTCTAGTTTGGGGAGGAACATCCATATTGTTTGCCAAAAAGGCTAGAGAGGTTGACATTCCAACCAGCAGTGAATGAGAGTCTCTATCTCCTTGCATCCCCACCACCACAGGTCTTCTTTCAGATGTGTGCCAGTTTCTTTGGTGGAAAATATCTCACTGTTTTAATTTTCATCTCTCTGATGAGTAATGATGTGGAGCATTTCCATAGGCCTTTGGCCATTTGAATTTCTTTTTTGAGGAAATGTCTGTTCACCTCTTCTTCCCATTTTCTGATGGAGTTAGATGGTTTCTTCTTGTTAAGCTCTACCTGTGGCCTATACCTTTTAGGTACATCAGATGGGTACAGGGTGAATAGTTTCTCCCTTTCTGTGGTTAGTCTTTGTATTATAGCCACCATTTCATTTGAGGTGGGGATGCTTCTTCATTAATAAAATTCCATATTCTTAATCTTTTCTTCTACTTGGTTGGCCAGTGGTGTTTCATCTTTTTTATAATGCCCTATAACTGCAGCTCTACCATAAATAATTTTGTAACCATGCTGCTTAAATATTCTTTTGCTTTTTTACCTGCATTGCTTACTGAGTTATTGTATATGTGTATTTGTGGGAGACCTAGGGGTGTTTATCAGCTTACTCCTGTGTTCTTGGATCATCCCATGCAGTGTTTGGAGAACAATATTGAATGTCAAGGACTTGAACTGATGATGGGACCATGTTTGCCTATGCTTTTAGCATTGTATCTAAATACCTTATATTTTGATGGAAGATAATATATATATTGCAAATATATATTAAATTTTGAAATGAAATTTTATTTTTAGATGCTTAAGTGGTAAAAATGAGAATAGATTCTCTATGAATGACCATTTTTCTCTGCTCATCTTTAGCAATTTTCCAGAATTAGAGAAGCTGTGCATGCTTTTTGGGGGGGGTCACACCCAGAGACAATCAGGGGTTACTCCTGGCTCTACACTCCCCTGAAAGGCACGAGGGGCCGTATGGGATGTTGGGATTCAAACCATCATTCATCTTGAATTGGCTGTGTGCAAGGCAAATGCCCCACTGCTGTGCTATCTCTCTGGTCCCTGTGCATGCTTTTTGATCTCTCTGCCTAGTATGTTAGTGAGCTTATTTTTAGGAAAGATGAGAATTATTAGTAAAAATATCTCTTAAACAGAATTATTTGACAGGCTCTCTAGGCTAAGGAATTTAAAGATAATCATGTTCTATCTTTACCTCACAAATCAACAATCTATTGCATCAACCTTATTTTCTTTAGTTTTTGTCCACACCATTGGTACTTTGGTGTTACTCCTGGCTCTACACTGAGAAACCACTCCTGGCAGGTTCAGGGGACCTGATGGGTTACTGGGGATCAAACCTGAGTCTGTCCTGGGTCAGCTGTGTGCAAGGCTAACAACCTACTGCTTTGCTATAGCTCTGGCCCCTGCATCAACCTTTGATCTTGCTTCTCTTTAGTTGACTTTGACAAGGAATCCCTTCTATGTGCTGAAAAGAGCTTTCAATTAATTTAGGACTTTACACACAACAACATAAAGGTTGTACCTGGTAGTGTCAATTTTTCCAGTTAAGTTGTTAATGGACACAGCTATGCATGTTTAAAGGTATAACATGATGATTTTAGTACAATTACATCTGGAAACTGTACCAGAATAAGTTAAAATAGTCATCATTGTCATGCTTGCTAATCCATGTGTGTATTTCTGTGCGGTGAAGACAAAATAGTCTTTATAAACTTTAGTTACCCAATATGACATTACTAATGATCTGAATCATATTATAGTTCTGGTTTCAAGAACATATTTCTTTTGTAGCTGACATCTTAAATCTCTTAACCCAAATATCTTCATTTGTCCTAGCATTCAGTTTCTGCTAATAATTGATGATGCCTTCATATTCTATCTCTTTCTTTTTAATTTTTTCTAATTATTAAAAGAAATGGAATATACTGTTTACCTAACTTTGCTCTCAGAATACTTATCCATGTTTTAGTGTATTATTGATGTTAGAGTGATGGTACAGTGGGATGAATTATGCTTGTCTTGCACACACCTGACCTAGTTATCCCTGGAACCTCTTATATTCCCTAGAGGACTGCTAGAAAGTGATGCCTGAGTACAGAGAAAGGAGTAATCTCTGACCACAGTAATGTATGGGCTCAAACAATGAAAAAGGAAAATCAAGTGTTATTTTTGTTTGTTTGGTTTTTTCTTCCACACTCGTTTGATGCTCAGGGTTACTCCTGGTTAAGCACTCAGAAATTGCCCTTGGCTTGGGGGGACCATATGGGATGCTGGGGGATCGAACCTCGATCCTTCCTTGGCTAGCGCTTGCAAGGCTGACACCTTACCTCTAGTGCCACCTCGCCAGCCCCTCATGTGTTATTTTAATGTGATAAATTTAATTGATTTACAATTAATTTTGAATAAATTTTTCAAAATAATTTATCAAGTAAAAATGTTTTTGTAAATAGCAAATGTTCTTATAAATTGCAAAACAGCAATGTGAAATTGACAGAAACAATAAACTAAACTTGAACTTCTATGTCTGTGTAATTTCTCTCAAGATACTTAAACATCAGCAACAACAAAATCATAAAAATAGCATCCTTGAAGCCATCCAACAACTGTTCTTATTCTCAAACTTTCAATGCCTCAGGTAAGTACAGTTTTCTGGTGATTATCACTGGTGGTGCTATTTGTTTGATTCAGCCTTTTTGTTTCTTAATATGAAACACTTAAATGAAATAAATCAATATTTGTATTTCCTCATTAGACTTATTTTACTTCAAATAGTCCTTCAAATTCCCATCTTGCTGCAATGAATAAACATTCACATTTTTGTAGCTGTATAGTATTCCATTGTATATTCAGGATATATCTTCTTTTCCAATTACTAGTTAACTTTAAATGGCTATGTCAGTTTCGTGCCTGTCAAAAATGCTTTAAGAAATATTATGTTGAATACATATATAATTTTTCAAGTAATTGTTTTATATTCTTTGTACAGCTACTCCAAGTTACATCACTAATTCATGCATGAGTTCTATGTTTAAATTCTTCCGTTGTCCATAGCCATTCTTACATGAGTGAGATAGTGTTTAATATCCATGACTAGCCTTTCTTCTGTTTTTACAATTTCCTGGAAAGTTTCAAGGGTTTAGCATAAATCTTATTTGGAGATTTGAAGGAATTCACTGGTGAATCCATCTGAGCAAGGGCTTTTATTTTTTTTATTTTTCTTTTGGTTTTTGGGTCACACCCGGCATCGCTCAGGGGTTACTCCTGACTCTAAGCTCAGAAATCGCTCCTGGCAGGCTCAGGGGACCATATGGGGTGCTGGGATTTGAACCTATGACCTTCTGCATGAAAGGCAAATGCCTTACCTCCATGCTATCTCTCCGGCCCCGAGGGGCTTTTATTTTTAAAAGACTTTCTATTTCAATTTTAATTTCCTCAATCATGATAGTCTGTTCTAGTATTCCAGACCATCTTGTTTCAAGCTTAGGAAATTATAGGTGTCCAGAAATGTATTCATTTCATAAATGTATTCATTCATGGCATAAAGATTCTCAAAGTCACCTCTGTTCACCCTTTGTGGGTTTTTTGTTTTGTTGGGTTTTTGTTTTTCGTTTTTTTTTTGTTTTGGTTTGGTTTTGGTTTTTGGGCCACACTTGGTGATGCTCAGGAATTACTCCTGGCTATGCACTCAGAAATTGCTTCTGGCTTGGGGGACCATATGGGATACATGGGATCGAACCAAGGTCTGTCCTGGGTCAGCCATGTGCTAGGCGACCCCACCCTTTGTATTTCTGTAGTATCTGTAGTATCTTCCCTTATTTCATTTCTGATTTTGCTTATTAAATTTCTGTCTATTTCCCTTTTTGAGTGTTGCTAATGATTTGTCAAGCACATTTATTTTTCAGAGAACCAAATTTTGCTTTCATTGATCTTTTTTATTGTTTTTTGTGTGTCCAGTTTATTCCTGCTGTTTTATTATTTCCTTCTTCCTACTTACTGCTTATTTTGCTGAAAAACATGTTGGATTCCATTTCCTGATGCATTTTGCCACTCTTTCTATTAGCTACATTTAGTCCATTGCCATTGAGAGAGATGATTGTCTATCTTGCCTTCCTTCAGTCCTTATTTGAATGCTGGCTTTGAGTCTGTCAAGTTCCTGAGCTGCTGTTTATCTGTGAAACACTGTATCCTTCCTTCAAATTCCTTCAGAATGAAGGTCTGACCAGATGAAGTATTCCTAGCAAAGTGTTCATTTTATTAATTTTTTCACTTTATTTCACCACTGCCTCTGGGCCGGGAGGCTGCTTGTAATCAATATGTAAATCTTAAGAAAGCTTCATTGAATGTAATTTCCCCCTTTTATCTTGCTGCCTTCAATATTCTATCTCTATATGGTTTTATCATTGTGACTAGGATATATCTTGGGGTGCTTTTATTTGGGGCTCTTTGGCATGCAGGATATATGTGCATGCACTCTTCAGTTCTGGGAACTTCTCAGCAAGGATGTCTTTGTGTATTGCTTTTTCATAGGGGTTTTCTTCTTGCCTTTCTGGGATCCCAATGATTCTTAGGTTGTTCCTTTTAAATTTATCTCAAACGTTTATTTGGGATATTTATTATTTCAAAATATCATCCCAAAAGGTTTATTTGTTTATTTGCTTATTTTGATGATTTTCTCCATCTTCTGTTTTTTAGTTTAAGCCTTTTGCCAACTTCTTCTGTTGAATGGCATTGTGATGCAGCTCATCTTCCAGCTCATTGATTCTGTCCTCAACAACTATTACTATGCCAATGAGGGTGGCTATTGAGTTTTTCATTTCACCAACCATGTTTTTCAGACCTGTATTTTCTGCTTGATGTGTTCTCATTTCTGCTCTCGTATCATCTGGAGTCTTGTTGGCTTTTGTTTCATTTATTCCGTGGTTTCTTTGCGTTCGTTGAACACCTTACACATTTTGTTTCTAAATTCTTTATCAGAGAGATCTTATAGGTATTGCTATAAGTTATATCCTCAGAACTACCATTTGTATTAACTAAGTAAAGCAGTGTAGGGTTCTTTTTTTTTTTTTTTTTTTTTTTTTTTTTTTGGTTTTTGGGTCACACCCGGCGGTGCTCGGGGTTACTCCTGGCTATCTGCTCAGAAATAGCTCCTGGCAGACACGGGGAACCATATGGGACACCGGGATTCGAACCAACCACCTTTGGTCCTGGATCGGTTGCTTGCAAGGCAAACGCCGCTGTGCTATCTCTCCGGGCCCGAGCAGTGTAGGGTTCTGCATTGTCTTCACATCGTGACCTTTCAGTGTGGTGGTATTTTGGGGGTTGTTTGTTTTGTGGGGCTCCTTGCCTTGAAGAAATGTGGAGGCAGACCACACCCTTCTCCTGGTGCACCAGCATGAGATCACAATGGTCTTTGTGATTCCAAAAACTACCCATCATCACAGTAGCTGCTGATCTATGGTCTTGCTGCGTCATGGACATGATTTTCTCTGGGTGCTTGAACCTTAGTTCAAGATGAAGATTGTCCTGAGGCCTACCTGGGTCTCCCAGGAAGGGTGGCCAGGACCAGGGGTATTCCCCTAATGGGAGGAGCTACCTGACTTCACTGTCACTGTTGGCTGACTGTAGCCTGTTTTTTCTGAGCTGAACTGCTGCTGCCAATGTGGCCAAATCACAGGTCTTCTTGCCTCATTTAGTTTTGCCTCTGCTCACACCCTTGGTGCTAATGTCTGTGACATACCACCTATCCCATACTGATGGGCCCATTTGTATTCCACAGTCACAGCTCCTCCATGGGACTATATCATGGTGCCACTCACTGCCAGACTTCTGTCTCTGGGAACACTGCTGTTTATATTCTTCCATTATTGCTTAAGGCTTCACCCACCATGTTTTGTGGGGGTTTTTTAAGGGAAAAATCTCCCTAGGAACTTTATGATCTGGTGACTACCTGTTGCTTCTTCTGGATTTTTGAGCTCGATTTTCTGTACTACATTTATTAATATTGAAGCCCAGCAATTTGAGCTCTATAGAAAGAGTTACCAATGGGTGAGTAGTTTTGTATCTATATTTGTATTGTGTAAGTTAAATTTGAAGAAAATTTGCTGCTATACAACCTTGTTTTAGGGGGTTAGCAAGAGTTAATAAGTGGTAGTAATAAAACTTAACGGGAGTAAGGAGGTTTGTTAAGATACTTGAATAGAATATGGCATGTGTGTACATTTGTATACATGTGTATATGTCTCTGCTAACTTTTATATGTCCTGATTCCATTTACTGAATAACTGCTTCTCGTAAAATGGTAACAATTAAATTACATTAGCTTAAGCTATACAATATCATTTTAGTCTTCTTATCTATCGCTATGTCTTAAAAACATTAGTTCTACTGTGGACAATCAAGAGAACAAGTACAATAAGAACAACTATTTTCTGGGCCAGAGAGATAGCATGAAGGTAGGGAGTTTGCCTTGAATGCAGAAGGATGGTGGTTCGAATCCCAGCATCCCATATGATCCCCTAAACCTGCCAGGAGTGATTTCTGAGCATAGAGTCAGGAGTTACCGAATGTGACTTTAAAAAACAAATCACTACTTTCGAGCTGATTTCTCCTATGTGTCAGGAGCAAGGCAGACATCTTGGGCCTTTTCTGCTTTCCTGCTCCCTAAGAATTTGATCTCCAGCATACTTTCCTGAGGGCTCAGTTTCTTCAGAGGTGAGTTGTTAGGCCCACAGACTGTGGAACTAGCTGATTTCTGCTGTGTGTCAGGCGCTGGCTTCTCCACTTCACAGCCACAAGCACCTTCTAGCTGTTGAACACTACCATAACACGTAGAAAAATCCACAATACAAGTGTGACAATGGGAAAACAATGCAGGCCAATAGCAGGCATAGAAAATGAAGATGGCATACTTACCTGGCAGGGGAGATACCATGATAATGAAGGTGGTTTTCCCAGGGTGAGGCTTATCCATTGCAATCCGGAGGATGTGCTGACTCCTGCGATTTCCAGAAAGGGGGAAACTCGACTGCATAATTTGTGGTAGTGGGGGACTGCATTCACACTCTTTCTGAATTAAAAAAAAAAGAGAGAATGAAGATGGCAACTCTGATGACCCAAACACGGCCAACTACCTAGTTAGTCTCTCATATATAGAGTTTAGAGAAGAAATATGGAGGATGTTCACAGAACTCAAAGAAAGATAGATCGAGTTGAAAGGAACACTAATAAGAATCAAGCCAATATGAAGATAGAAATCAGAAAGCTCCAAACTAACAGGACTGAAAAACTCAGTAGACGAATTGAAAACCTCTTCAACAGGGTAACAGCAGGTGAGGACAGAATCAGTGAGTGGGAAGATGAGATGCATAACAATTTTATACAGCAGAAGAGATTGGAAAAAAGCCTTTAAAGCAAATGATCAGACAATGTAAAAATTACTCAAAGAATGTGGACAGATGGAAATAGAAGTCTTTGATAAGCTCAACATAAACAACATAAGAATCATTGAAGTCCCGGAGACACAGGAAGAAAATCCCCAGGAAGAATCAACAAGTCAAAGACATCATTACAGAGAAACTACCAGGGCTAACAACTACATTCAACCAAATCCTGCATGCCCAAAGAGTACCAGCTAAAAGTGACCCAAAAATAAAAAGCATACCAAGGCACAACTTAGTCACAATGATGAATCCCACAGATAGGGATAGAATATTGAAAGCAGCTAGATGAAAAAGGAAAATTACATTCAAAGGAGCATCCTTAAAATTTACAGCAGACCTATCACAAGAAACAATCAAGGCCAGAAGGCAGTGGTAGGACATAGTGACAAAACTCAATGAAATAAATGCTTCACCTAGAGTACTGCACCAAGCAAGACTCACTTTCAGGTCTGAAGGAAGTAAACATAGCTTCACGGATAAACAGCAGCTCAGAAACTTTAAGACTCAAAACCAGTCTTAAAAGAAAAACTGAAAGGGGCCAGAAAGATAGCACAGCAGTGTTTGCCTTGCAAGCAGCCGATCTAAGACCTAAGGTGGTTGGTTCAAAACCTGGCATCCCATATGGTCCCCTGTGCCTGCCAGGAGCTATTTCTAAGCAGATAGCCAGAAGTAACCCCTGAGCACTGCCGGGTGTGGCCCAAAAAAGAAAAAAACTGAAAGGTATACTTTAAGACAAGACTGACCAACAGACACACCAAACTTCTTCATAAAGATGGCAATAAATCCCATGGCAATTCTCTCTCTCAATGTCAATGGACTAAATGTACCAGTTAAGAGACAGAGAATCCAACCTTCTGCTGCCTACAAGAAACACACCTGAATTGTCTGAGCAAACATGGACTCAAAATCAAAGGCTGGAGAAAAATCATCCAAGCAAACAACACCCTTCAGGGTGTTGTTAAGCTGGAGTGGCCATACTAATATCAGATGACACAAAGTTTAGATTCATAAAAGTTGTAAGAGACAAAGAAGGACATTTTGTACTAATCAAGGGATGTGTACAACTGGAATAAATTACACTCCTAAACATATACGCACCCAATGAGGGACCAGAAAAGTATTTAATAGAATTGTTGACAAATATGAAAAAATATATCAGTAGCAACACAATAATTGTGGTAAATCTCAACACTACCCTGTCACCCCTTGATAGATCAACCCAACAAAAATATACCAGCTCTGAAAAGAGAAACGAAAGAAAGTAGACTAGTATATATATATATATATATATATGGCAATCTATCCCCAAAAACCTGGAAACACATTCTTCTCCAATTTACATGGGTCATTCTCTAGGATAGACCACATGCTGGCCCATAAAATGTATTTCCATAAAATCAAGAAGATAGAAATTGTGCTGACTACATTCACTGATCACACGGCACTGAAATTAGATGTGAACTACAAAGGGACACAGAAGAAAAACTTGAACACCTGAAAATTAAACTTACTACTGAACAACCAGTGGGTCAGAGATGAAATCAAAGGAAATCAAAACATTCTTGGAAACAAATGACAATAAAGATACAAATTATCAGAATTTATGGGACACAGCAAAAGCAGTACTGAGAGGAAAATTTATAGCTTTGCAAGCATATATCAGAATGGAAGAAGGGGCCTACATGAATAGCTTAATGACACAGCTTATAAAATTAGAAAATGATCAACAAATGAAACCAAAAAAATAGGTAGGCAGAAGGATATAACAAAGCTTAGAGCAGAAATCAATGAAGGGGAAATCCAGAAAGTCAATGGTCTTCTTATACACCAATAATGATAGAAAAGAAATGAACATTAGAAAAAAATCTCAATCACACTAGTGCCCCACAAACTCAAATATTTCGGGGTCAACTTAACAAAACAGGTTGAAGGACCTATACAAAGAAAACTACAAAAGTCTGCTTCAAGAAATAAGAGAGGACACAAGGAAATAGAGACACATACACTGCTCATGGATTGGCAGGATTAATATCATTAAAATGGCAATACTCTCCAAAGCATTGTACAGATTTAATACAATCCCTCTAATGATACCCATGACATTCTTCAAAGAAGTGGATCAAACACTCCTGAAATTCATATGGAATGATAAACACCCTAGAATGGCTAAAGAAATTTTGGGGGGAAAGGAATATTGGAGGCATTAGTTTCCCCAATTTTAAATGGTATTACAAAGTAATAATTATCAAAAACAGCATGGTACTGGAAGACAAATCCTCAGATTAGTGGAATAGGCTTGAGTATTCAAAGAGTGTTCCCCAGACATACAATCAACTAATATTTAATAAAGAGGCAAGAAATTCAAAATGGAGTAAGGAATGCCTCTTAATAAGTGGTTTTGGCACAACTGGTTAGCCACTTGCAAAAACCAAACTCAGACCCCCAGCTAACACCATGCACAAAGATAAAATCCAAATGGATTAAAGACCTTGATATCAGATCTGAAACCATAAGGTATATAGAACATCACATGGGTAAAACACTTTATGACATTGAGATTAAAGGCATCTTCAAGGAGGAAACAGCACTCTCCAAATAAATGGAAACCGTGATAAACATTTGGGACTATATTAAGCTGAGAAGCTTCTGCACCTCAAAGAAAATAGTGCCTAAGATACAAAAGCCACCCACAGAATGGGAGAAATTTCACCCAATACCCATCAGACAATGGGCTAATATCGAAAATATACAGAGTACGAATAGAACTTAATTAAAAAAACATATAGACCCATCAAAATGGGGAGAAGAAATGAACAGACACTTCTCAAAAAAGAAATAAAAATGGCCAAAAGGCACATGAAAAAATGCTCTACATCAATAATCATTTAGGGAGATGAAAACCAAATCTACAATGAGGTACCATCTCACACCACAGAGACTAGCACATATCACAAAGAACAAGAACAATCAGCACTGGTGGGATGTGGAGAGAAAGGACCTCTTATTCACTGCTGGTGGGAATGCCATCTAGTCCAGCCTTTATGGAAAGCAATATGGAGATTCCTCAAAAACTGGAAATCAATCTCCCATATGATCCAGCTATTCCACCCTAGGAACACAAAAATTCAATTAAAAAATCCCTTCCTCACATCTATGTTCATTGCAGCACTATTTACAACAGCCAGACTCTGGAAACAACCCAATACCCTTCAACAGATGAATGTCTAAAGAAACTGTGGTACATATACACAATAAAATATTATGCATCCACCAGGAAAGATGAAGTCATAAAATTTTCCTATACATGGAGGTACATGGACTCTATTATGCTGAGTGAAATAAGTCAGAGGGAGAGAGATAGACACAAATGAGTATCACTCATCTATGGATTTTTAAAAAAATAAAACATTTTTGTAATAATTCTCAGAGACAATAGAGATGAGGGCTGGAAGTTTCAGCTCTCAATATGAAGCTCACCATAAAGAGTGGTTAGTGCAGTTAGAGAAATAACTACACTGACAACTCTCATAACAATGTGAATGAATAAGGGAAGTAGAAAGCCTGTCTAAATACAGGTAGGTGAGTGGGGAGGAGGGAGATTTAGGGCATTGGTGATGGGAATGTTGCACTGGTGAAGGTGGGTGTTCTTTACATGACTAAAACCCAACTACAATTATGTTTGTAATCAAAGTATTTAAATAAAGATATAAAAAAAGAATAACTACTTTTTCCCCCATAGAGAGTAGACCCAGCTACAATTGAATTGGCAAAATTAAATGTTAGTGGAGTCATGGCAAGCTCTCTCAGCCAAAAAATTAGATACCACGTGCATAAAATCACAGTTATGTGTTAGCATAGGCTGATTAATCATTAGTCCATCAAGATATCTTATTTAAGAAGAATGAATGGGGGCCTGGAGAGATAGCACATCGGCATTTGCCTTGCAAGCAGCCGATCCAGGACCAAAGGTGGTTGGTTCCAATCCCGGTGTCCCATATGGTCCCCCGTGCCTGCCAGGAGCTATTTCTAAGCAGACAGCCAGGAGTAACCCCTGAGCATCGCCGGGTGTGGCCCAAAAACCAAAAAAAAGAAAAAAAAGAAAAAAAAAAAAGAAGAATGAATGGGCAATTTTAGATGAGATGGTCCTGAAGTAAGAAACAGATGCCAGTTAAAGTGTGAGAAATAAAAATTCCCCACATATCATGGGCATGGAGCAAGAAGAGGGATCCAACTCTATAGGGTCATTGGTTTCACATGAGTTGATAGACAAGAAATAACCCATTGGAAGTGATAAGCATGGTGTCTTGAAATATCTCATGTCATGTACTATGCTCAATTATTATGTAATATTAAGGTTGTTATGTATTTGCTTATATGCATGGAGTGTATGATTAACTGTATGATATACATTAATATATATTATGTAATAATATATACATGCTTATATGCATGAGGAATATAATTTAATGTTAATATACATAGAATGTATAATGTACTGTATATAACAATATGTACATGCTTATCTGCAAGTGAAATAGAATTTACGTACAATATAATATGCATATGATACTGTGTGGGTTTAATGGTAAGTTTGCATTAGAATGAAGAGTTGGAGGTGTGTGTTTTCTGTTGGAGTTGTGGACTTGTGCTGGTTTCCTTAGCTTGGCAGACATTGGGGGCTTCCCCTGGCATCCCCTGACGGCTTGCCTCGGCTGAGCATTAATCCCTTCAAGGCGTGTCTCGGCTGAGGTGTGTGTTTTCTGTTGGAGTTGTGGACTTGTGCTGGTTTCCTTAGCTTGGCAGACATTGGGGGCTTCCCCTGGCATCCCCTGACGGCTTGCCTCGGCTGAGGTGAGTGTTTGGGGGCCGGAGTTGCGGATCAGGCTGACTGCTGGACCCCTAGGCCCGGCAGACATTTTGGGACCTCCCCCAGCCTGAATCAACCTGGGAACTTTGATCTCCTCCAGCATTAATCCCTTCAAGGCGTGTCTCGGCTAAGGTGTGTGTTTTCTGTTGGAGTTGTGGACTTGTGCTGGTTTCCTTAGCTTGGCAGACATTGGGGGCTTCCCCTGGTATCCCCTGACGGCTTGCCTCGGCTGAGGTGAGTGTTTGGATCAGTAACCCAACATTAGAATGCTTAATCTATAAATACGTGTGAATACATTTGTAGGCCATGAATAGTTTAAAAGAATATCAGCTTTGGGTGCTGATGATGGAGCGACTGTTTCTTCCTTGATGTTTTAGGGGGATGTGCTTCCCCATTTCGGGTTTACAAAACCAATGTATTTGTTATAGTACAAAGGCTCTTCTCTTCATTTTAGAAGGTGATTCTCGATTATGCTTGTTACAGTCATAATTAGGAGGATTATAAGAGAGTATAGCACTGAGACTAATTGGCCAATCATGATAAAAGGATGTTCAACTGATTGGCCCCTGATCCATATTAGTGTAAGCAAGTCTGCAACTAAAATTAAAAGTATGCATTGGCTTATTGGTCAGAATATCATGATTCATTGTTTGGCTGTGTGTAGTAGAGGGACAATCTCTAAAATTAAGATCTATAGGACTAGGGTTAATACTCCTCCCAGCTTGTTGGAAATTAACTGGAGGATTTCATAGGCAAACAGAAAATATCATTCTGGCTTAATATATGGAGGTGTGTTAAGAGGATTTTCTGGGATGTAGTTATCTGGATCTCCTAAGAGGTCTGAGGAGAATAGTACTAGGGAAGATAGTGCAGCAATTATTAATAGAATGCCTAGAATGTCTTTGACAGTGTAGTAGGGATAAAAGAGGATTTGGGTTGTGTCTGAATTTAATTAAGTCTGATAGGTTGTTTGAGCCTGTTTCTTGTGGGAATAGTAAATAAATTCCTGCAAGTGTTGCTATGATGAAAGGTATGATGTGAAGTAGAAAGTGGAAAAGTGGGTTAAAATAGCTTTGTCAACAGAGAAGCCTCCTCAGATTCATTCTACAAGGTCGGTGCCAAGTTAGGGGATGGCTAAGAGCAGCGTGGTAATTACTGTTGCTCTTCAGAATAATATTTGTCCTCAAGGTAGAACGTACCTTTAAAGGTGGTGGCTATTATGGTTAATAGGAGTAAGACACCAATGTTTCATGTTTCTAGAAATATATGGATCCATAATATAACTTGTGACCAATGTAAAGAAACAAGGAAATGAAGAATATGGAATCTCTATATTATAGCCTGTTTAACCCTGCTGTTTCTCTGGGGATGTGGCTAAGCAAAGTTTTATGACTCCTTTTAATCTAGCTAATTTAGAGGGTATTCTCACAGGGGCATGGATACTTGCATGTATAAGTCTTCTATAGGCCAATAAGAAGGCTGGGACCAGATCGTTAAGTGTTATGGGGTACCTAGTACCCATGTAAGCATTTTCAGTGTTTTGCTTTGTTTTAAGCTACATTAACTGTTTTATAGGGTCTCCAGGCTCCTGTGCATGGATGCTGCTGCAGATGCTATTGCTGCTGCTGCCTTCTCTCCACCATTTTTTATATTGTTAGTATTGTGTAAGATCACCAGGAAAAAGAATGATAGGTGGAATGGCTGGTCAGCCATAGGTGTCAGCAAATTCCATCACAAAACTGCCTCGTGTATTGGCTGCATGCTTTTTTGAAAGTGAAGCTCAAAAACCTTGAATTCAGAGCATAGCATCTCACCAAAAGACCTGTGAATGTGAATCAGTTGCAGAACATTTGCCTTACATACATTAGCTCCTGGGTACCTTCCCTTATTGCCTCAGGTGGCATCAGCATTATGGTGGTCCTCTAGACAATTTGATTCCAAACTATGGGAATTTATGCCAACACCACATCCAACCGCAGTTGGGTGGCAGTTACATAAGAACAGCAAAAGTTAGTGAAATAAGGGCCGGAGAGATAACATGGAGATAAGGTATTTGCCTTGCATGCAGAAGGACGGTGGTTCGAATTTCAGCATCCCATATGGTCCCCCGAGCTTGCCAGAAGCGATTTCTGAGCGTACAGCCAGGAATGACCCCTGAGCATTGCTGGGTATGACCCAAAAAAAAAAAATAGTTAGTGAAATGAAAATTAAAAAGTGGGAATGTTGCACTGATGAAGGGGGGGTGTTCTTTTTATAACTGAAACTCAACTGCAATTATGTTTGTAATGATGGTGTTTAAATATATTATTTAAAAAAATATCGTTAGCCTAAGAACAAGGTGTCTTACCCATAAACCATCTTGCCATAAGACCAACAACAGTATTTAGGCAGTCTAAATTTGTATAGCCCTATGATATTTTTTCTAGGTTCCAGGAAAATTTATCTTTATCGCAGTCAGAATCAGGCTTCTGAAACTAGAGATCTTGAGTTTTGCACGGGTCCTACGTAGATATCCTGTTTTTGTTTTGAAACCAATGTGTTCTGTTTTCATTTTGCTATTAGGTGACATGGCATGGAAATCCGCCCTGAATGAAAGTCGTTGATGTTTCCAAGATATCTTCTGAGCATAGGAGCCCTCACTGGTGCAAGTTGGTGAAAAGATAGCACAAGGACTGCACCAGTTGAGGGTCAATTCCTGGTGATGGTGCAGTTCTAAAGATGGGACCCAAGGTTTAGGGGTTAATGGTGAATGCTGCACAACTGAAGCCTAAGTCAAGACACTATGAGAAATATTCAGGGTGAATTCACTCTGCAATATAAAAATTTTTGAGTTCCTATCCCTAACAGATAGAAATTTCTCTCTTTACCTAAGATTTCTCATTTTATTGTGCCTATGCTAAAAGGAATACTGCCTACAGGATACTATTGATGCATTTGTAGACAATAATAACAAGCTAAACAAGTCCTATTACATGAATCTGGCAGCAACACAGTTCCCATATGATACATATATCCTAAATTTTCTACTAAAGTAAGTCCAAAGGTGGGTAAGACTACATCTCAATAAGGAAGTATACAAGGAATTTTACATATTAAAGAAATACACATTAATAAATATACATATCCCCTAAGTCTTTTTTAATATTTATATATAATCTTTATTTAAGCACCATGATTACAAGCATGATTGTAGTTGGGTTTCAGTCACAAACAGAACATCCCCTTTCACCAGTGCAACATTCCCACCACCAATGGCCCTCTCCCTCCTTCCCAATCTCTGCCTTTCACTCATTGAGATTGTTATGATAGTCAGTGTAGTTACTTATATACTCGAGTATAAGCCAAGTTCTTCGGCGCAAAATAGCGCACACCTAGGTTCTTCGTGCCCACTGAATCAAATGTAGTCTTCAGTCGTCTGCCATCTGCTGGAGGGCGAGTGCTTCAGTTCAATCCACAAATTACCGCTGAGCTGAAGAGGTAGGTGGCTGAACTGAACTGTATGCCACTGAACTATTTAACCCACAATATTCAATGGCACATTCAATCAAGTGAAAAACCCATTTAAGGCAGTAAAGTCATGCAAATAAATGTCTATAAATCCTGAATCCTTATAATCAGGGGTTTTGGAGTACAAGGATTCAGGATTTTCAACCATTTATTTACAATGCTTTACTGTCCCAAATGGTCTATTCACTACATCAAGGTTGCCATTAAATACTATGGGCCAATGTGGTATGTGGTATATCAAACTATCATGTATTATAAATGTAATAATGTATTTATTTATTTATTTACTAAGACCTCCCCTTAAGTCTTTTAAAATGGTCTGAGGGGTTAGAATCCAGGACACAACTTCAGCTGGTAAAGTGGTCTGTGACAATCTGGAAAGCAGCTCAGTGAAGTTAATGATAAGGATATGTCCTTGAGCAGAGGCACTCTCAACAGCCAAATCTGGTTGCGAGCAGCAGTCTACAAGATTAGAGGTGAAAGGGATGGGGGTGGGGAGATGTCCCAGGTCCTAAAGGATGTGGAACTGAAGGTAAGAAAAGTTAAATAGGGAGGATAACAAATCTGGGGTGAGAAACAAAAGGAAACAATAAAAAGATATGTAAAAGAAGGGAGAAGGAGGAAGAGCTGTAGACAACATTAGATAGACATGCTGTACAATACAGATGGACATTAGACTGACATAAGGTAGCCAAACACAAACATATGCACACACATATACATAGAAAGACAATGCAGTTAGATCAGTTAGGTTACAGCTGTCAAACTTAACCAGCTAGAATGAGTCAAAGCACTTCAAATAAAAATAAAGCCAGCATGTGAGATGGAAATGGTTTCAAATTCTTAGGTGGTGAGGGCAAACTTGGCTGAAAAGGCTTCCTAAGTTAGATTGTGAATACAACATTCTCAACACAATCAACTTTTCCAAGTCTTATTCTGCAGCATATCACAAAAGCTTTTTCCAGAATTTACTAAATAATATTGTAGTGAGCACTGTAAAAAGAGTTTACATCCAGGTTCCTATTCTGTGAGCATCTTAGAACAGAAACAGTCGGAAATGATTGCAAACTTGCTTAAATAAAAAAAATAGGATGCCAAAATCTTCTCATGAATGAGCACTGTAGCAAGAGTGTATTGCATACTGATGCACTGGAAATTTAGATGCCTATCTCCTGACTTCCCGAACATCTGTCTGTTTCTGCCATTTCACTGGGGTGTTTTGGGGTTTGTTTTGTTTGTTTTGTTTAAATGATGTCTTTATTTAAGCACCAAGATTACAAACATAATTGTAATTGGGTTTCAGTTATAAAAAAGAACAACCCCCTTCACCAGTGCAACATTCCCAATGCCCCTTTCATCTCTTTCCACCTCCGCCCCTTGCCTGTATTCAAGACAGGCATTCTATTTCTCTCACTCATTACCATTGTCATGATAGTTGTTTGTGGCAAGATTCATACAGTGGGCCGGAACTTCCAGACCTCATTTCTATTGTCTCTGGGTATTATTACAATAATGTCTTTTATTTTCCTTAAATCTCACAGATGAGTGATACTATTCTGTGTCTATCTCTCTCACTCTGACTTATTTCACTCAACATAATAGATTCCATGTACAATGATGTATAGTAAAATTTCATGACTTCATCTCTCCTGATGGCTCCATAATATTCCATCATTTAAATGTACCAGTTTATTTAGCCGTTCATCTATTGAAGGGCATCTGGGTTGTTTCCAGATTCTGGCTATTGTAAAATAGTGCTGCAATAAAAATAGGTGTGTAGAAGGCATTTTTTGTATTGAGTTTTTGTGTTTCTAGGGTATATCCCTAGGAGTGAGGTGAGGTTTTTTTTTGCCTTTGGATGGTTTTGTTCTTAATTGATAGCACCTTTATACTGTCACATGTTTTATGCACCATGGACTAAATGACCCCTGTTTCTTATAAATGGCAATGTCCAGATTAATAAGAAAGAAAAAATTCCATCACTGTAACCCATCAGTGGGGTAGCTGTGTACCCCATCAAGTACTCCCAGAGGACACTAATAGAAACTAAGGAATAGAATATCAAGGTAGTTGGGGTTCCTCTGCCTGGGAACTATGCTGAACTTGCTGTTGTCAGACATAAAGTCATAAAGAACCTCACTGACCCTCTTGAAGCTCGTATCAGTATTTCTTTCTCCTTGCAGCTGGGAACTCAAGCTTCAATTCCTCTTGCTGAAATTCAGACAAGCTCCTCTACATTTTTTAAATAAGTACAGGTAATACCTGCTGCAAACCCCTTTTCAATATAAATTCTTCTATTCCTCTAGTAGGCAAACTCTTATCTGAGGGCATACTGTGTGAAGTCATGGGGTAGGCAAGGGAATAAGTTCTTCGTGAAAGCTGGTTTTGATTAGTATGTTTGTCTCCAAAAGCCAAACTCCTGACTCCAGGCAACAGGCCAACTATTTCAAAGCCAAGCTTAAGCCTTGACTTTGAAAACAGTATTCAAGGACTAGACTCTTTGAGATCAGAAAAATGACCTTTATGGGCAGGGGATACATAATTGGCTCCCTTGTGCTTCTCAACCTCTTAAAGGAATTTTCATGACTCATAGATTGCCTCTCTTCAAACTACCATTCTTCATATGGCTCCATCTCTCTCTATCTCTCTCCATCTCTCTCCATCTGTCTCTCTTTCACACACAGACATACAGAATATATAACAAAGAAAGGATGCACTTCCTAACACTTTGTATGTCTTCAATAAATTTTGTTCTAAATCCAAATTTTGTTTTATGTACTGATTTTAATTCTTGCACCTATGATTTAATAAATATTAGAATTAGTAGAAATTATATATTTTATTCACCCTCTGTAATATTATACAATGACCAATTGTACACACTGATCTGTGGGGTGTTTGTTCCAAAGTTTCCATAATTCAAAATACAAAGCAATCATATAATGCATATTCATCATTGGAATGTGTTTCCATGGTTACAGTTGGCTGTGGAAGTGTCTCTTCTGAAACTTTTGGAAGTCACTCTGACAAGACCAGACCATGGAGCCATGAAGCTCTATGCCAGAAGCTACTAGAAGGCTGGCTGCTCCTCAAAGGAGACATCAGAGGACACCCTGTTAATGGGGGTATAAAACTTGGATGTTGGGCTAACCAAGAGGCAACCCCTCTTCCCAGATGCAAACTGAACTGCCTTTTCACAGTCTGCTCACTGAGTCCCTGGCAGCTCATGAAATAATTGAATGTCAGAGGGCTTTTCCAGAGCCTGCAGACGAAGTTGCAAGAGAGTAAGCATTCCCTTTATAATGGGAAACAGTCCCTAAGTGGGGCACACTGCATCCGGGCCACAGGGAGTCCAAAATCATTCCCCAGCCAAGCCCACCTCTTCTACAGACACCTCTCACAGGCTAGGAGAGACTCTCCTTTTAGTCCTTAAACCTAACCTACTCCCCAGGCTGTAGCAGTGCCAAACCCTGAAAGCAGGGAGGGGGCGGGGGAGCATGTCAATTTGTCACCGGATCTGACAGGAAGCTCCAGGGGTTCAGTTCTAAAAGCCAGTCTTTGCACAAACCATTTAGACACTAAAAAGCATGCTCGCTTAAAAGAATTATTCCTAACTAGCTCCTTTTTCACAAGTCTGTAGTTACATGCATCAAAGGAAGCAGTGCTTTTTCCATTCATTTGGTTTGATGTACTATTTTTTTCTTTTCTGTCTGTCTCAACATCCTGTTAGAATTATGCAGCTAAGAAAGCTTCGTATATGGGGGGTGGGGAGTCATGCAGGACACAGGGAAGGGAGGATGAGGGGAAGCTCTTGATAAATTTGCACAGGAAATGTCTTTAACAAATGAAGCCTCTCTTCCCTTGCCTAATTCTGAAATGCCTCTGGCTTGAAAATTCCCCCATATGCTCGTTATTTATGTATACCACGCAAATTCTAAACAAAGAGCTCCATTCTTGGTACACACACACACACACACACACACACACACACACACACACCCTGGAGCAGAGAGGAAATTTTCCAACAGAGAGACATAGGGGGATCCAGAGCAGAAGGAGACCAAGGGTGAGTGCACAAAAACGGTATTGGCAGAAGCCAAATGAGAAGTTGCATGGATAATGTGGGGCCCATTACTCCCCACAGTGATGAATTTGCTTGTTTTCTTCCAGTAAATCCAAACCTACAAATCAGGGCTTTAATTCATTTTCTAAGGCTTCTGTAACAGAGTCCCCCAGACTGAGGTCCAGAGTCTGGAAGACCAGGTGCCAGCTGAGTCCATCCTTCCAAGAGCAGATGAAGGAAATCTGTGTCTTGCCCCCATGGCATGTGGTTAGTAAGTGGCAGAGTCTGGAAGATCAAATCTAGAATCTAGAACTCTTAGTCACTGCAGAGAACCTGTAACTTCAACAGGTCACTTGATAGACAAAGACTGTTGGAAAATTGTAGCTGAGGTGATAAAACCTGGACAGGAGTCACCTGTACCTCCCTGAGAGCCATTTCCAGCAGACAGACCAGTCCATGTAGCCCTGAAGTATTGTCACATCTACTGATGGAGTCATCTCATTTTTCTTTTTTGGGAGGGTAGGGATATGGGGAGCTACACACTCAACTGTACTTGGGGCTTACTCCTGGCTTTGTGCTCTTGGTTACTCCTGGCAGTGGCAGAAGGGGACCATATGGGGTGCTGAAGATTGAACCCAGTTCTCCTACATGCAAGGCAAGTAGCTTGCTTGCTTTATTCTCTCTCTCTCTCTCTCTCTCTCTCTCTCTCTCTCTCTCTCTCTCTCTCTCTCTCTCTCTCTCTCTCTCTCTCTCGCCCTCTGCTCTACTCTTCAGTTCAGAAGGTCTGAGGACAGCCACATTCAGACCTACTATCACCTCTGAGCTCTTTTTCTTGGGTCTTCTCTACATGACAATTCGAATGTGTTACACATAGAAAAGCCTGGTAGATGTTTTATTAAATCAACTGGATTTTTCTTAACTAGGGTGAGAAAAATACTCCTCAAACCTTCCCTCATTCAGTTTGTTTTCAAATACTGACAAGCAGGTTCCCAGCAATCACAGAACACCAGATGTCACTTCCATCCCTACCCACAAAAACCTTTGTACTTCCTTCTCTGGCTTTTATGTTGGTGCTTTTCTGTCAGGGAGGGAATCTGTCATCAGTGAGTTCCACATTTCCTTGTAAAAATTAATTTCCACTGTTTTCCCCCACTTCCAGCAAGTCCTAAGTAGAACTATCTGATGTGCCCATGCATTTGTAGCTTCTCAACACATGGAGAACTGCAGTGATTACTGCTGCTGACTAAGTTAAACCTAATGATCTAGTTTATTCCAGCAGGTTCCAAGTAAACAGCACTGCAGCTGAGAGGGCTTATCCTGTTTATATTAGCATGAACTATCCTTGCTGGGGGGCTCTACACAGGGATAGGCCAAGCTCCTTAGATGTCAGGGGCTAGAAGGGCTTTGTGTTTAGACAAACGGTGTTTAGGTAAAAAAGCCACTGTGGTGATCTTTTGTATCAACTCTGAGCCTTTGACGTAGATGGACATGGTTCTATTTCAGTCTACACCAGACCTTCTCAAAGAGGAGAATCCTCAGTGTGGGCGCTGGTGGGAGCATCTGTATTGGCTAAACTGACTTCAACAACTTGATCTCAAGTTTGTGTTTTTATATCAGGGTGCCTCAACTTCAGTCCTATTAATAACTTTGGAACCATTCTTTGTAACAGGTGTGCCCTACACACTACAGGATGGTTAGCAGTACCCTGGCCATCAATGTTAAGACTGGCACTGACAAACAAAATATATATAAACTTTTGATGTCCCCCAGAGAACAGTGCACTCAGGCCCTCTCATTTGAGAACACCAAAAACTGGATTTGGGTCTGCCACATGCAAAAATGTCCAGGTTTTCTTAAAGAGGCCACCAAGGAAGATATAGGGCTGGAGAGCAGACATGTGCCAGGTTTAGTCTCCACCACCACATATGATCCCCATGCTCCCAGCAACACCAAGAGTGAATCCCTAAATACAGATCAAAGAGTAAGCCTTGAGCAGTGCTAGGTGTGGCCAAAATATAACAAATAAATAAATCAATAAAAATAAAAGGAAGGGGCTGGAGAGATAGTGAAAGAAGTGAAAAACATATTTTCCCCTACACATTCCTGATGGGAGTTGTCTGTCTCTTTCTCATACAATGCAATGTTCCCCCCTCACCCTCCCCTCTGTGTTAACTACCTGCTTGTCTTTTATCTACTGAGTTACAGGTGCTGATCCATTTGCTGGCTCCCCATGGTTTTACAGACCCTGCATTAATTGTCCTGAAGACATCTTGGAGACTTAATATCTGAATCCCGCTCACTTGGAGACTTGAAGTCTGGACCCTACTCACACCTACCCCCAAAACCTCCGGATTCCCCCATATCAAAGCCCATTCCTGTTTCCTCTGTAAAAATAACACAGCCCACCTGAAAACTGTATAAAAACCCCCTGATTTCAGACCTCGGGGTTCGCAACCTCTGCTCTGCTCTGAGCACGTTTCGAACCTCTGATCGATCAGATTAAAATTGGAACTTGCCTGCAATTTGCTGAGCACGTGCCTTTTTCACTATTCTGTGCTGGGCAACTGGGGGGGGTCGGGTCGTCCGGACTTTTCATTTTGGCGAGCCACCAGGAGACCCTTACACACCCCGCCTGAGCCGGACGAGTGAACAAGGTCTGCTTGGTGAGTTCCCTGGGATCCCTTCTCCCTCCTCCTCCCCTTAGCTCACTCTCTAGTTCCCCGTGTGCTTTGCTCTGGGTTTATCTGTGGGAAGCGCTATTGCAAACAGACCTGGTAGTTCGACTAAGGGGCTTAGTCGTGGAAGTGTGTGACTTTGGAATCCCAGACTGAGGTTCCCACTCGACGCGTATACCGAGTGGCAAAGGAGTTGACGAACTCCAACGCAAAGTCACATCCCTGGCCGCGCGCACCAGGGAGCCTAGGAGGCGATTTAAAGCAACGGGGAAGACGTTCCCTGGTTGCAGGAAGGAGGTCTGTCTGTGTAAAGGTTTGTCTGCGTCGTAGGTTTGCTTTCTGTCGCTATTATTGGATTTGAAACTGTTGTTGGAATATTGGCTTGCGATTTGAGTTGAATATCTGGCAATTCTGATATCGTCATTGTGTTTCTCTATTGTGAGTCCCTTGGGGCTCGTCCTTTGACTGTCGAGCCGAAAAACTTTCTGTTTAAGATCTCTCACTAACTGTATCTAAACTAACGCTACTGAGTCCGACCGCAAAAGTCCCCCGGAGCCAGGTACCCTGTCTTCTCCATAAAAGACGTGGTCCGATAGATAAATCCTGGTGAAGAATAAAGGGTCTCAGACAAGTCTCTCCAGATAGACTTGCCCTCCAGCAAGACAAACTGAGCACCGTTTAGGAACACATTGGTTTAAGCAATACACTACTCCCTCAAGTGGTCGGACATTCTTTTTCTATGTCTTCTGCGACTAATTCTCTCTGTCCTTCTACCTGTAACTGGACTGATCCAGCCTCGTATTCTGGTACACTCATCCCAGTTTGTTGTTTTCTCTCTACGGAACACCCTACCCTTGTTTTCGTGTTCCAAATCGGACTCTGTATTGTGTTTTTTTTTTTATTTCTTGTTGGTTGTTATACTGTTCGGTGTGGAAAGAGGGCTTGATATATTGCTGTCAAGTATTCTGTGTGAAAGAGAGGCTTGGTAACAGCTGTTTGTGCATAAAGCTGGTGAGACCAGGCAGCAATGGGACAAGTACAATCCACACCACTTGCTCTTACACTAGAGCACTGGAAAGAAGTTAACAAAAGGGCAAAGAAACAGTCTTGGGTTATAAAGAAGAGAAAATGGCAGGCATTTTGCTCTTCTGAATGGCCCTCCTTTGGTGTAGGGTGGCCTAAGGGAGGCTCTTTTCATTTGCCATCGGTACGGAAAGTAAAAAGCGTTATCTACCGCGCCAAACCCGAGGGACACCCAGAACAGGAGTCCTATATTCTTGTTTGGGAAGATTTGTGTGAAAACCCCCCAGAATGGATGCGCCCCTTTCTGTTTCCAACAGCTCCCGACAGCCTGGTCGCCTTGCCGCCTGACCCTGAGCGCCCTTCCTTACCCCCACCTATTAACCATAGCATTCTTCCCGTAAGAACCCAAGAAGGAGGCGCCCCGGAGGAGATAACGAAGCCAGCCCCTCCCGGCTCACCTCTATGCCCACCACAGTTCCCCAACATTTATCCAGATACAACTGATCTTCTTCTTTTCGAGCCCCCCCCCTACAGGCCCACAGAACGGAGATTCGCCCTGCCCGCATCCACACAACGGGAGGCACCTGTCCCCCTTGCGTCTTCCTGTAAGGGCATGGAGAAGCAGGGAGCAGGTCAGGGGGCGTGGCTGCTTCCCGGGTCTGCAGAGCGGGGAGCGTCTGCCCCCCCTGCGTCTCCCTCAACTTGCGAAAGTTCGGAGAAGCAGGGAGCAGGTCAAGGGGCGTGGTGGGTCACCCCAGCGCCTGCACTAGGAAGAGGGGGACAGCCCACCCCAGCTCCTGCCTCGATCTGCGGGAATGCAGGAAGTGCAGACCAGGGGATGCGGCGGCTCACCGCAGCGCCTGCATTTGGGAGAGGGGAACCATCCACACTGTCAGCTCCCACTGCCCCTCCCCAGCCACCACCACCACTATTAACCAAGGGGCATGACCGGGCCCCTTGCCTGCCTTCTGTTTTAACAACAGACGGACAGGAATCATACTATCCACCCTCCCCCCCTGACTCAGAGGGAGGGGATGGACGCACAGGACCAGCTGCAGGGACCTGGAGCCAGCTAAGAGGACAAAGCTCTGCCCCTCTTGCAGCATCTATCATGCCACTAAGACCAGTGGTCCCCAACGTTCCTTTGCCCGATGGGCATGGTGGAAATATGCCTACCTTACAGTACTGGCCTTTTCCCTCCTCTGATTTGTACAATTGGAAGCTAAATCATCCTTCTTTTTCAGAGGACCCTACTAAATTAATCAACCTTTTTGACTCCCTAATGAACACTCATCAACCAACCTGGGATGATTGCCAACAACTGATAAAAACCCTCTTTACTACTGAGGAATAAAATAGAATCCTGGCCGCAGCACGGAAAAATGTGATTGGGAATGGTGGTCTAATCACCGACAGGCCTGATGAAATAGATGACATCTTTCCTTTGTGCAGACCTGACTGGGACCCCAACGCTCCTGGAGGTAGGGAACATCTGTCCACTTATCGCCAGACACTCATGAGAGGTCTCCGGGAAGCTGCTAGAAAGCCCACAAATTTAGCCAAGGTAAAAGAAATAATACAAGGGCCAGAGGAGCCACCAGCTGTCTTCCTAGAAAGACTAATGGAGGCATATAGGCGATATACCCCATTTGACCCTGCTTCTGAGGTCCATCAGGCATCAGTAATCATGGCTTTTGTAGGACAGTCAGCAACAGATATTAGAAGGAAATTACAGCGGCTAGAAAACATACAAGGCAAAAATTTGCAGGATGTGTTAAAAGAGGCAGAAAAGATATATGAGAAAAGAGAAACAAAAGAAGAAAGAGAAGAAAGGTTAGAAAAGGAACGTAGAGAGTGGGAAGAAGAGAGAGAAAAGCATAAGAAGGAAGAGGAAGAGAAAGAAAGATTAGAGAGAGAGCGGAAGGAAGATCGGAGAGATTACAGGAGAACTAAGGAAATAGCAAGAGCCCTGGCCGTAGCAGTCAGTGCAGAAAGGGCAGACAGGGACCTGGGCCCACGTAAGAACCCGGGATGGAGCTCAGGCCCGCGTCGCGATTTAGGATCACGACGGAAGCCGCGCAAGCTCGAGAAGGACCAGTGTGTTCGATGTGGACAGATAGGGCACTGGGCATGGGAGTGCTCCCAACCCCCGAAACCTCGCTCAACAAAGACCCTAGCAATAGACTCCGAATGAGGGGGTCGGGGCTCCAATCCCCTCCCGGAGCTCAGGGCTAAGTTTAAAGTGGAGGGGACTCCCGTGGATTTTGAGTTAGATTCAGGAGCAGTATATTCAGTCCTGAAGAAACCACTAGGGCCATTGGCAAACAAACTAACTTTAGTACAGGGAGCAAATGGAAGCAAGTACAGACCCTGGACTACTAGTCGTACAATGGATCTGGGGAGAGGAGAAATAAAGCACTCCTTCCTGGTCATTCCAGACTGTCCTTCACCTTTAATGGGTCGAGACCTACTAACTAAATTAAGGGCACAAATTACTTTTGAGGAAACAGGCCCTGAGGTAATTTTTAGGAATCCAAAAGTCCAACCTATTGGAACATCCATTTTAACCATGAGAGCTGAAGACGAGTATAGAATATTTGAGGAAGAAATCCATACCTCCAAAACAGATCTGGACTGGTGGTTAGAAATAGCACCAGCAGCATGGGCCGAGACTGCTGGACTAGGGCTGGCGAAACTACAGGCACCAGTAGTGGTGGAATTAAAGGCAACCGCAACCCCTGTAAGAATCAGGCAATACCCCATGAGTCAAGAAGCAAAGCAGGGAATAACTCCCCACATCAGAAAGCTCTATAAGCAAGGAATTCTGGTAAAATGCCAGTCCCAATGGAATACTCCACTCCTCCCTGTCAAGAAACCTAGCTCCGGGGACTATAGACCAGTACAGGACTTGAGGGCAGTTAATGCCTGGGTGGAAGACATTCACCCTACGGTGCCCAACCCCTACAATCTGCTTAGTACCCTCAGTCCAGACAGAATTTGGTACACTGTGTTGGATTTGAAAGATGCCTTCTTCTGCTTACCCTTGCACCCAGCTAGCCAGCCGTTGTTTGCTTTCGAGTGGACAGACACGGAGGCCGGCATCTTAGGCCAGCTGACATGGACACGACTCCCGCAAGGATTTAAAAACTCCCCCACCATTTTTGATGAAGCTTTGCATCAGGACCTAAGTGCTTTTCGCGAACAACACCCACAGGTAACTCTGTTAGAGTATGTCGATGACCTGTTGATCGCTGCCGAAACCAAGGGCAGTTGCAGGCAAGCCACTCTAGATTTGTTACAAGAGCTAGCCCAGCTGGGATACCGGGCCTCTGCCAAGAAGGCCCAATTATGCAGACAGGAGGTAACGTTCCTAGGATATACCCTACGTGATGGCAAACGATGGCTGACGGAGGCTCGGAAAAAAGTAGTTGCCCAAATCCCGCCACCAACAACACGGCGACAGCTGCGTGAGTTCCTGGGAACAGCAGGGTTTTGCCGTTTATGGATTCCGGGTTTTGCCAACCTGGCAGCACCTCTATACCATCTCACAAAGGGAGATGCAGCATTTGAATGGACTCCTGATTGCCAACAAGCCTTCGATGCAATCAAGACGGCCCTGCTGTCCGCCCCAGCGCTGGCTCTACCTGATGTGAGTAAGCCATTCACTTTATTTCTGGAAGAAAGAGGCGGGGTGGCCAGAGGCGTCTTAACCCAAACACTCGGGCCGTGGAAAAGACCAGTTGCCTACTTATCAAAGAAATTGGACACAGTAGCCAGTGGCTGGCCCAAGTGCCTTAGGGCAATTGCAGCCGCGGCCCTTTTGGTAAAAGATGCTGACAAGAACTCCCTTGGGCAAAAGCTAACTATAGTTGCCCCACATGCACTGGAAAGCATCATCCGCCAGCCTCCGGACCGGTGGCTCTCAAACGCAAGAATTACACACTATCAAAGTATTCTGCTAGACAAAGACAGAATTCATATCGGAGTACCCACCACCTTAAACCCGGCCACTCTGCTGCCTGAGGAAGAAGCAGAGCCGGTACTGCACAAATGCCAAGACATACTGGCTGAGGAAAGCAGTACCAGAAAAGATCTCCAGGACCAGCCGTTAAAGCAGTCAGATGTGATATGGTTTACAGACGGAAGCAGTTTTGTAAAAGGAGGAAAAAGAAGAGCCGGAGCAGCAGTAGTAAGCAATCATAAAGTGGTTTGGGCCCAACGGCTGCCAGATGGAACTTCTGCTCAGCGGGCAGAACTAATTGCATTAACAAAAGCTTTAAAATTAGCAAAGGGGAAGAAAGCCACCATCTACACAGATAGTCGGTATGCTTTTGGAACCGCCCACGTCCATGGCATAATTTATCAAAGACGAGGGCTGCTGACTTCAGCGGGAAAGGACATTAAAAATAAAAAGGAAATACTGGAATTATTATCTGCCCTTCAACTCCCCAAAGAACTGGCCATTGTTCACTGCCCCGGACATCAAAAAGGAAATGGAGCAGTAGCAGCAGGGAACCGAAAAGCAGATGCAGAGGCAAAGGCTGCAGCTGAGGGACTACTGCCCTGCCCCGTCGCAGGACCAAGGCCACTTCAGGAGGAGGCATTAGTATGGGTCAGAGAAGACATCCCTATACCTCCACTCAAGCCGGAGTGGAAAACTACAAAAATTGCTGAACTAGATCCAGAAGAAATAGAAGAGCCTGACCCAGAGGCAAGAAGGTTGTTGCCACTCAAGGAAGTACCTAGACAAGAGAAAACTTCAAGAATTCAAGAGTACCTAAAAACACTCCATCGCCTCACCCACCTAGGGCCCAGGAAAATGTTAGAAATTGCAAGAGACTGGCTGGGGGACACGCGCCCCGAGGAAATAAAAAGACTTGCAGAACAAGTTGTTAAGTCGTGCCAGCCATGTCAGCTGGTAAATGCCTACCCTGGAAGAATCAAAACGGGAAAACGATTAAGAGGAACACGACCTGGACAGCACTGGGAGATTGACTTCACCGAGATCAAGCCCACCAAATATGGACTGAAATACCTATTAGTTTTTGTGGACACTTTTTCCGGCTGGGTAGAAGCCTACCCCTGTAAAAATGAAACTGCGCAAATGGTATCTAAGAAAATTCTGGATGATATTTTCCCCAGGTTCGGACTTCCCCAGGTAATCGGGTCCGATAACGGACCTGCTTTCGTGGCCCAGGTAAGTCAGGGATTGGCCAGGGCTCTGGGAATCAATTGGAAGCTACATTGTGCCTATCATCCCCACAGCTCAGGACAGGTAGAGCGTATGAATAGAACTATTAAGGAGACTTTAACTAAATTATCTCTAGAGACTGGCGTAAGTGACTGGATTTCCCTCCTCCCTTCAGCCCTTTTCCGGGCTCGAAACACCCCTCTCCCCTCCCAGTGTAGTTTAATCCCTTTTGAAATCCTATATGGGGCTCCTCCCCCAGTAAAAGTTATAACTGATACTTATGAACCTTCTCTTGCTTCCTCTTCCCCCTTGATTGCCCGACTGGCTGCTGTCACCACACTGCAAAAGTGCATCTGGAAAAATCTTCAGCAAGCATACGAGCCCGGGGACCTGACAGTACCACACAACTACAATCCAGGAGACTCAATCCTCGTGCGGCGACATCGTGCTCTAACACTAGAACCCAGGTGGAAGGGACCGTATGTTGTCCTCCTCACGACCCCTACTGCAGTTAAGGTAGACGGTATTGCGGCGTGGATACACGCCTCACATTTAAAGCCAGCGCCAATAGAATTTAATCAGAATGAGTGGGCAGTGGAGCGAGCAGAAAACCCGCTCAAAATCCGGCTTAAACGCCAGCAAACTGCTCCTCCTGCCTCAACTCCTGTGGTTACTTCTAATGCCCCCAGTCTTAGGGGGGTTTGATCGGCCAGTGGAACACCAAAAGCTGTTAAGGACTCTCTACGGTAACCCCTGTGACTGCCCCGGAGGTCATCAGTTCAAACCTGAGTACCGAGCTACACAGGCAGTCGACTGTGGCACTAAAACGGCCTATCTCCAGCTCAAGCCATCAGCTTTCACAGGTGAAATCAAGGCTCAGTGGGTATGTAAGCAAAAACCTCAACCCCTTCCCCCGGACACGAAAGGAACCTTCCCCCCAGGATGTGTAGAGCTAACTCAGGTACACTCACGGTGCTATAAAACCTATCAGCAGTGCGTTAAAAATGGCCAACTCTACCTGGTGGCGAAACTAACTGATACCTACAAGGGGAGCACGGGAGGTGAATGGGGTCCTGAAACTTTTAAAACTCCATACGGGGCAGCACATTGTCTAGCAAATATTGGAGATGTGGTCTGCTGGCCTCTAAAAGCCCCTTTACATATATCAGATGGGGGAGGGCCCACAGATCAAGAAAAAGAAAAGGAAGCCATAGAATGGGCCGAAAAGGAAGTTTATAACCTAATGCCAAACTGGCCCAAGCACCCCTCCCTTCAAGCTAGGGTGCTAAATGAGGATCTGGATTCAAATATACACGACATTCTAAAGTACACTCACAAGCTCTTAAATCAAACCAACCCAAGCTTAGCGGCTGACTGCTGGCTATGCATGAAAATGAGTAACGATTGGCCATTAGCAATACCTGTGCCTAAACCAAATATAAGTAGCTTTTCAAACTGCACCTATACCAAGCCCTTTAAAGTAATCCCTCAGGAATTTGACTCCTCCACTTGCTATGTTAGAAATTACTCACTAACCATAGATTTAGGGCAAGTACCAACAACAAGGTGCTCTAACATCTCCGAAGTCTCGTTGGACTTGGGATGCCTCCCCCCAGGACAGGTCTGGGTCTGTGGAGGAAATTTGGCTTATCCAGTGTTACCCAGAAATAGCACAGGCATTTGTGCACCTGCCTTCCTGCTACCCAACATTGATGTTCTCCCAGGAACTGAACCAGTCCCTCTTCCCAGCATAGACCTCCTGGGAGGACACCGAACTCGTAGGGCTGTAGTATTACTACCCCTGCTGGCTGCGTTAGGGGTGGTCGAAGGATTAGGAATGGGAGCTGCAGGGTTAGGAGTTTCATTGGACCGGTATAATAAGTTATCTGATCGACTGGCCTCAGACATCCGGCAGGTTTACAAGTCTATCCAGGACCTACAAGACCAGCATGACTCACTCGCCCGGGTGGTCCTGCAAAATCGGAGGGGACTAGACTTAATCCTAGCCGAGAAAGGAGGATTGTGTGTAGCTTTACAAGAAGAATGTTGCTTTTATGTTAATAAATCCGGAATAGTACGAGGCAGAATAAAGAAACACCAGGAAGAATTAGCAAAGCGAAGGGAGGAACTCTATGATCAACCGTTATGGTCTCTATGGGGAGGAATCCTCCCCTACCTCCTGCCTCTACTTGGTCCACTGCTAAGTGTACTCTTAATAGTTGCAGTAGGACCCTGTATCGTAAACAGAGTTGTAACTTTTATCCGCACTCAAGTGGGGGAAGTTAAGCTAATGGTGCTAAGACAGCAATATCAGGAAGTACCCACAAAACTCTGAGTAACCACTTGCTGCACCTTGAACTTAACCCCTGAAACCAACTCCGCCCCACCTCAGCAGGAAGTAGTTACAGAAGAGAAACCGTCTGCCCAAAATCCCTTCAATGTTCTTGGCTAGCAGTGGTTACTTCGGTTACTTCTGTGTTAATTCTAAGATTAGAATTATTAACAAGAAGGAGTGGGAAATGAAAGAAGTGAAAAACATATTTTCCCCTACACATTCCTGATGGGAGTTGTCTGTCTCTTTCTCATACAATGCAATGTTCCCCCCTCACCCTCCCCTCTGTGTTAACTACCTGCTTGTCTTTTATCTACTGAGTTACAGGTGCTGATCCATTTGCTGGCTCCCCATGGTTTTACAGACCCTGCATTAATTGTCCTGAAGACATCTTGGAGACTTAATGTCTGAATCCCGCTCACTTGGAGACTTGAAGTCTGGATCCTACTCACACCTACCCCCAAAACCTCCGGATTCCCCCATATCAAAGCCCATTCCTGTTTCCTCTGTAAAAATAACACAGCCCACCTGAAAACTGTATAAAAACCCCCTGATTTCAGACCTCGGGGTTCGCAACCTCTGCTCTGCTCTGCTCTGAGCACGTTTCGAACCTCTGATCAATCAGATTAAAATTGGAACTTGCCTGCAATTTGCTGAGCACGTGCCTTTTTCACTATTCTGTGCTGGGCAACTGGGGGGGTCGGGTCGTCCGGACTTTTCAATAGCATGGAGGTAAAGCGTTTGCCTTTCATGCAAGAGGTCATTGGTTCGAATCCCAGCGTCCCATATGGTCCCCCGTGCCTGCCAGGAGCAATTTCTGAGCATGGAGCCAGGAGTAACCCCTGAGCACTGCCGGGTGTGACCCAAAAACCACAAAAAAAAAAAAAAAAAGAAAAAAAAAAAAGAAAAAAAAAGAAAAGAAAAGGAAAAGGCCACTGGTGAAAAATTCAGCAGCCTTCAGACATTCTTAGATGGCTCCCTCCTTCATCCATCAACCCTGCCCTTCCATCCATCCAAAGAGAATTCTAACTGGTTCTGCTTATTGTACTTGAAATCATAAATAGTTTAAAAACTTTAAGAAATGTAAACAGGGCGGGCCAGATGATAGCATAGAGGTAGGGCATTTGCCTTGCATGTGGCTGACCCAGGATGAACCCGGGTTCAAGCCCCAGCATCCCTTATGGTCCCCCAAGCCTGCCAGGAATAATTTCTAAGTACAGAGCCAGGAGTAGCCCCTGAGCACCTCCAGGTGTGGCCCAAAAACAAACAAACAAAAAAATGTTAACAGGGGTCTTGGGACACTGGTAGAGGGAAGTGGGCTCTCTAGTGATGGGCGTGGTATTAGAATGATTATGTATTCATGAAAAGTATAATTAACAATAACTAAATTCCAGACCTCCATTAAAAGAAAGATTAATAGGAAAATAAAAATAATCAATTAATACTCAGAAAGTCTCTCCTGTGCCCCATCAACGTGGCATCTGTTGTGAGCCAAACCTGTTCGCAAGACGCCAGCGCCTGCAAACAGATCCTTCGTGGAGTTTTGGAAAAAATCCGCGGGGAGAGAGTGGGTACACGGACAGCGAACGACGGAAAATATGTTGTAGAAATGAATGAAACCACACAGATAGTATGGGGACTCAACGTTATCAGAAACGAGAGACAAATTTATTTTTTAAGCTGGCAGCTTTTAAAGGTTAGAGACTTGGAAGGCAGATGCAGATTCTAGACATCAAAGAGGCTGGGAAAAGAATGAAGGACTCTAGCTTAAATTAGCATATAAAAGAGTTGAAACTGAAGGTGAAAAAAGCAGCTAGTTTTGGGTTCCCTTTGCTTTGGGTAAAACAGAAGGAAAACATAATTACAGGGGAGTTGGAATGTGAGGAATGTTTCAGAGTTTTGGGGAAAAAATGAAAATTACTTTATTATGAGCTAAGTTTATGGAAAGGCCTGAATTTAGGCGCCAAGGTAGCAAAAATTACAGGGAGCTATTAAATGGGAGACTTTTGGCTGTTGGATTGCTGTTCTAGTTAGAAAGAATTTACTAAGGCCTGATTTCTAATAAAGGTTTAAAATAAAGAGAGAAATAGTTACAGCCCTTATGAAATTATGTCCAAATAATCCACGCAAAGGGTCAAGTGATTTTGACTGCTCTAAGCGGGCCTTTTTGGCAGATAATTTCTTTTTTGAGGAGAGCACTACACTTTCGTGTGTGCCTCTCCTGAGTGGGGTGTAGCAGGCATCTGTTCTCATTATTCTTTAAATAGGTCTGTTTAGGGTCAGAATGGTTAAATGCTAGGGGCCAGAGTGGTGGCACTACCAGTAAGGAGTCTGCCTTGCCAGCACTAACCTAGGACAGACCACAGTTCGATTCCCTGGCATTCCATAAAGTCCTCCAAGCCAGGAGCGATTTCTGAACACATTGCCAGGAGTAACCCCTGAGCATCACCGGGTGTGGCCAGAAACACACACACACACACACACACACACACACAAGAAAGGTTAAATGCTTGCCTACCGCATTCAGCTGTAACTAAGACTGAAACAGTGGGTCAAATCCCACTGTTCTTCTGGTCCCCTGTACACCTCTAGGTGTGACCAAAAACAAACAAAAATTTTAAAAGGTATATCCAATTGTATAAAGGATGAAAATGGACTGTGAATAGGAATGCAGCATTTTAGAGTATGAAGAAATATTACAGCAAGTAGAGCACTTGCCTGGCATGCAGCTCCTCTGCACCACATATAGTCTCCGAAGCCCCACCAGGAATGATCTCTGAGTGTACAGCCAAAAGAAAACTCTGAGCACAGCCAGGTGTGTCCCAAAACCAAACCAAACAAAACAGAAAACTGAACATGCATTTGAACATGATGCTTTTCAGTGGTGCATATCTAAAATATAATGCAAAGTTACTTCTATTTAATAAATAAATATAATATAAAATTAAAAATAGAAAAAAAAGAGAAATTGGGGCCGGAGAGATAGCATGGAGGTAAGGTGTTTGCCTTGCAATCCAAAGGTCAGTGGTTCTAATCCCGGCATCTCATATGGTCCCCTGAGCCTGCCAGGAGTGATTTCTGAGCATAGAGCCAGGAGTAACCCCTGAGCACTGCCGGGTGTGATCCAAAAACCAAAAAAAAAAAAAAAAAGAGAAATTACAAAGTTAAATGTCCCATCAGCCTTGAAAAGACATGTTAAAATCTAAATGATGCGTAAGGACATTATGCCTATTAAAATAAACACAAACAGACAAATGCTGCCTGATCGCATTTAAACAAGGCATCTGTCTTCACAGGAGCAGAAAATGGAAGGAGGCTTACCAGAGGCTGAGATGAGAAACAATGCAGAACTATTATTTAATGGATATGAAGTTTCTGCTTTATGAAAGATTAGGTACATGACAATACATATATTAACATGTACACTTAGAATGATTCAGATGACAAAGTATGTTATATGGTTTTTCATTTTGTTTTCCTTGGTGGTCATACCTCACAATGCGTAGGGGTTATTCCTGGCTCTATACTCAAGAATCACTCCTAGTGGACTCAGAGGACCATATGGAACACTGAAAATTGGATTTGAATCTGCCACATGTAAGGTAAGTGCCCTATCCACTGTATTCTAGCTCCAGCCCCCTACTATATGTTCTCATCACTGCCTACACCAAGGTGGATATAATAAAAAGTGTCGTTGTGACCAGATAAAAAGCTCAAAGGGCTGGAACACATGCTTTGTATGCTGGAGTCCTGAGTTGAATTCCTGGCACCACATGGTCCCTGAATGATCCTCCCTAAGTACAGACCTAGGAAGAGCTTCTGAACACCATAAATAAATAAATAAATAAATAAATAAATAAATAAATAAATAAATAAATAAAATGTGTAATAAATGGAAATAGAGGATATGGAACTGTCTCTATCTCTGTTTTCAAATAGGACCATATCAGACAAGCCAGAATTCTATTATCACACAAAACCTTCACATATTTCTAAGTCCCTGTCTGAATCCTGATTGTTGCCTAATGTGTACCAAATCCCTCAGATGTTACCTGAAATTTTCTCTTCACTAATTTTATGTTGATTCTCTCATCTTTCTAAATTTTAAATTTTGTGCATTTAAAACTGCCTCCTTTTTTTATTTTAATGCCATTCCTATGTGTCAGGGATCCAAAAGAGAGAGCGCCAGCTCTCCCCAGCATGAAACCACATAAAAATGAGTCAACTTGACTCTGGAAGCTAGAAACCCAAGATCAAGGTGCCAGCCAGTCTCTGCAAAATACAAAATCTTCCCAGTCTCTTCCCTGCATCCCATAGTTTGGAAGCCAGTGTCTTGCATTCCAACCCTGAATTGCCTAAACCCTCCTCTGTCCTCTGGTGACAAGTGTCCTGTGAATCTGTGTTACTAAGTGCTATCTTCTTATAAAGTGACAGTCCTATTAGATTAGAAACCCACCTAAGCCATAATAGCCTCCTCTTAACTAACTTTATCTGCAATGACCCCATTTTCAAATAAGATCTAATTCTGAGGCTTCAGGATATCTTTTGGGGAAAGAAAGTGAAGAGACACAATTTAATCCTTAACAACTATCAACTTCTATCATTTGGCTTGTAGTGCAAAAACACTAAAAACAAAATCTTAAGTCTTTCCAACCTTGAGAGCACCCAGTAACAGCTCTTACTACAAGGTCAAAATAAAAGCATAATTCAGCAAGAGAAACAAATAGAGCTGTCTTTACAGGAGTCAAAAATGGTCACAATATGTAATGCCAACGAGCTTCTATTAACATAACATAAAACGACATATTAGAATTCATGGTCTAAGCCTTCCAAATGCACTTATTTGACTGCTCCATAAGCATCAGTATTCTGCAATTTTCCTCATTATACAAGATCATACAATGCTTTATGGAAACATAAAATCGGTAACTCAGTCCTTAAAACATACGTTTAATAAGTAGCAGCTAATCAGGCAAAGTGGTTGCATGTCTGCTATTTTGGGACTGTTTCAACATCTCTCAGGGATTGTAAATGTCCTTATTTGCAGCAAATTATACTCAAAGTAGTAGCAAAATATAATCCACAGCTCTGCAATTATGCCACTGTGAGAATGTGCTCCCAGCAGGTGAGACAGTGAACCCCAGCACAGTAATGAGGAAGAAAGTGACAAGGGCAGAGATCAGCGGAAATGTAGACCCCAAGTAAATGACACTTAGCTCTAATGTGGAGAATCTAGCTTTGCCGAAATACTAAGACACCAATTCTCTCCAGATCTGGGACTGACCTTGTTACAACTGTTAGCTTAAAGAACAGCTGCACTTATTTTTAACTTAGAAAAAAGTGGAGTGGGATCTTTTATTCTTTTCTTTTCTTTTGTTTTTGTATGAGAGTTCTAAGTCAATCAACTGACCTTCTATTTTATATATGTGGAAACTAGTGTCTTGCTACCCTGAAAATAACAAATGCTTCTTGAGCAAAGAAAGTGTTTAGGTAGTCATCCAAAATAGTATTACTTGGAAGCTTTCCCCACGTACACTCTGAGGAGACATGGAACCCTAAAATCCACCACTAGAGTTATTTTGGAGGAAGAGCTCCTTTCCTAGACTCCTGTTTTAAAATCCAAGTGTTCTAGGGGTGAAGAAATAGTTCAAACTGGAATACCAGGCCTAGTTCTATCTCTAGCCCCGAATGGTCACCTGAGCACTGCTAGGGATACCTTGGTGCTGTCTGAACACTTCCAGTCAGAGTCCTGAACCTTCAGGCCTGTACCTCAGAAAAAAAATGAAAATATTTAAGGGACAGGGTGATAATATAAGCAGGTAGGGTGTTTACTTTGCATCCATCAGACCCTTGTTTGATCCCAAGAACCACTCCCAGCATCTCTTGGAGTGGCCCCAGATCGTCTCCCATTCCAGTAAAAGGAAAGTGACATTTTGCCTTTCAGTGTCCAGAGACACTGGGACCTATGGCACAGACCAGTGACACCGTTACCTAAATTAAAATGAAATTTTCTTTCACTCACCAATATTCATATGTCCAGCCACTTACCAACTTATGAGACAGGAAGGGGCTGAGATCAGGGCATCCAGGAAGAACTGTCAGGGAGTCAGCAGCGAGACCAACCTGGGCCTGAGAAAGTCTCAGTGGATCATGTGACCCCTCAGAGATGAGCCTTCCCTTTGCAGCTGCGTACAGCCAGGACCACAACCCCTACCCAGGCCTGGGTTCACAGATACTCACAGAATATCTCACAGATACTCTCTGCCATGAGGAGCCTCCTACTCCAACTCTGAAGGGTCTGCCTCCTTCCCCATGTAATCCCATGTTTATTAGATTCCCTTTTTGGTTTCATGCTCATGGTCTCTGTGATTAGAGTTGATTTAAATACCCCTGATTTCTAGCAGCTACACTTGTGGCACTGTTCAAAAAGAGAAAAATCAGGGCCAGAGCGATAGCACAGCAGTAGGGAGTTTGCCTTGCATGGGGCCGACCCAGGATGGACCCAGGTTCGATCCCCAGCATCCCACATGATTTCTGGAGCCTGCCAGGAGCAATTTCTGAACACAGAGAAAGAAGCACCCCCAGGTATGACCCAGAGAGAGAGAGAGAGAGAGAGAGAGAGAGAGAGAGGGAGAGAGGGGGGAGAGAGAGGGAGAGAGAGAGGGAGAGAGGGGGGAAAGAGAGAGAGAGAGAGAGGGGGGGAGAGGGAGAGAGGGAGGAGAGAGGGAGAAAGAGGGGGGAGAGGGAGAGAGGGAGAGAGAGAGAGGGAGAGAGAGGGGGAGAGAGAGAGAGGGGGAGAGAGAGGGGGAGAGGGGGGGGGGCAGAGAGGGAGAGAGAGAGATCATTTCTCAGTGCAAATATGAAGAACTGAAGCCAGAGACATGGCTCAGTGGGCAAAGTCCAGGCCTTGCTTGTGGAAACCCAGTTTTAACGCCTAGCATTGCATGGTCTCTTGAGCACTGCTAGGAGTGTTCCCTCCATGCACTGACCTAAAAGTAGCCCCTAGCACCACCAGATAAGCAAAAACCCAAATGAGAAACTTTTATCCAGTGTTGGTGGAAATATCGACATGTTTAACCTCTTTGGAAAATAGAACAGAGATTTCTCAAAGGACTAACAATTGAACTTCTACACTATCCAGCAATTTCACTTCTTGGCCTCTATCTCAAGGACTCAAAGACACTATTTCTGAAAACACATTTGTGTTCCTATATCCATTGCAACTCTATCCCTGGTAACCAAGATCTTGAAATAAGCCAGATACGTGGATACATTGTAGTATATACACACAATGGAACACTACTTGGCTATAATATAAAATGAAATCATGCAATCATTCACCATTATATGAGGGAGAAACTATAGGGAATCATTCTGTGTGAATTTGGACAGAAAGAAAGGGGCAAATACAGAATCGTCTCTCTCATATGTGGGGTATAGTGAAACATAGTAAGAAAATACAAACAGTTGGGGCCGGAGAGATAGCACAGCGGTAAGGCGTTTGCCTTAGATCAGGGATCTCAAACTCGCAGCCCGCGGGCCGTTTGCAGCCCTCCGTACAACATTTTGTCGCCCGCGGCCGGCCTTCAAATATCGCAGTATTCGCGATTATTCGCTTACCGAATAATCGCAATAAAAAATGCATTAGTAAGAAAAAAATCGCATTAAACATTTGCATACCCCGAGCAGTTCCGTTCGGGGTATGCAAATGTTTAATGCGATTTTTTTGTGATTTTTTTTTCTTACTAGTGTGATTTTTTTATTGCGAATATTCGGTAAGCGAAATTCCTTATGCGGCCCTGCCTCACCCAGACTTTGCCTCCTGCGGCCCCCAGGTAAATCGAGTTTGAGACCCCTGCCTTAGATGCAGAAAGATGGTGGTTCGAATCCCGGCATCCTTTATGGTCCCCCGAGCCTGCCAGGAGCGATTTCTGAGCGTGGAGCCAGGAGGAACCCCTGAGCGCTGCTGGGTGTGACCCAAAAATAAAAAGAAAAAAGAAAATTACAAACGGTCAAAAATACGGAAGCTCATAAGAAAAAACACATAGACTGAGAACGGGTGTAGAGAATTGAGCTTACCAAGGGTGGGTAAGCAGGAGGTGCATAGAAGGGAAAGGAGGTGCATGTCTTCAGGAAGCAGGCATTCTGGTGGTGGTGTGGGATTGAACATTATGTTAACTGTATTTTGTTAACTATTGTTAGCAGTATTTTAAAACACAGTGCCTCAATAAAAATGGGCAGGGACATTAAAAAAAATGAAGAGTGTGGCTTCACACAGATACTGGTCCTAAGACTGATCTAACTGTCAAGTCCAAGGTCCTCCTGGTACTTTCCAACAAAGAGACAGCAAAGCTCTCATACCCCTTAGGCTGGGAAGTGCCAACACAACAGATGACTAGCATCACACAAGCAACTCCAGGCAGATTGCACTGATTTAGCTGAGGGGAGAGAAGAGGCCAGAGAGGAGGCACCTTCAAGAGTTTTATAAGAGGTTAAGAGAGATAACTCTTTTGGTAGGATATGTACCTAGAATATGTGAGATCTAGAGTTCCTTCTACCACAAAGCTCCCCAAATATGCCAACAGTGGCCCAAGAGGCTTCAAATATCTCTAAGAATGATCCCTGGAGAAAAAAATAAAGATATTTAAGGGGCAGAGTGAGAATTCAGCAGGTAGGGAGTTTACCTTGCATCCATCAGACCCTTGTTTGATCCCAAACAACACTATGGTAAGCCCCAACTGGGACAAGAGTAATCCATTAGCACAGAGGTAGGAATAAACCTAGAACCATAGAGTGTGAACCCAAAACAAAAACAAATAAAAAAACAGTCATTTATAAAAATTAAAGAAGGGAGACTCATAATGTGGCCCCCAAACCAATAGCACTACATGTAGAAACTTGTGAGAAATGCAAAGTTCTCTGACTCCAGCCCAGAACCACTGAATCAGAAATGTTGCACAAAAGCACAGCCTGTGCTTCCAGGCAGAGTAGAAGCAGAGCCTGGCTCTGCCAGAGGTTGGCTAAGGTCCAGAAATGGTGATTTTGTTGCCTTTTTTTAGTTAACAATTCATTCCCTTACATTCTCCTGGTTCTGAACTTTGGCACCAGACTGAATAGGCATATTATACAGGGTTAAATGAGGACCCAGACAAGTTTCTATTTACTGCCTGCCAAATCCCAAACCAGCTTTAGGTCCCAGGATATGTGACACAGGTCCCAAGAGCACAAGTGGTCAGGGCATTGGCCTCTGCAGCTTTGAATGTTTTTGAGGTTGGAACCAGCATCTTTATACAGGATGATAAGAGGTTATCAAGGATCCCCAGTGCTAAAGGTAAAACTCAGAGCTTCACATGAAAACATGTGGCTCTACTCCTGGAACCCCATCCCAGGCCCATCCAAGCTAATCTCTCTCTGACTCACTCAGAAGAGAACAAGCAAGCAAAATAAAAATAAAAATAAAATAACAAGCACCTGCCTCTTTCTCTCTGTGGAGGTAAGCACTGGCTGAGGTTTATAAAACTGATCCCAATGAAGACCCTTCTAATAAACACTGCTGCTGGGACCCATATAAAAATCGATCAGAGGCCTGAGCAATAATACAACAAGTAGGGCACTTGCATGGTATGTGGCTGACCTGGTTCAATCCCAGACATCCAGTTTCCCAAGCCTACAAGGAGTAATCCATGAGCACTAAGCCAGAGCTGTGTGTGGCCTAAAATCCAAAAATGAAATCAAACTTTAAAATTGAGTAAGGGCCATAGAGGCAGCACAGAGGTAAGGTACTGGCTTTAATTGCAGCTGCAGTGGACACATCCTGGTTTCAAATCCATGAGCACTGCCAGGAATCACTCCTGAACACAGAACCAGAAATAGTTCCTGAACACCACTGAGTGTGGCCCCAAAACCAAACAGCAAAAATTCATTCATTGAAAACTTGATAAATGATGCAAAAGTATTTTTGTATGGATCAATACCTAATTAGAATTAGCCAATGATTGTTTACTCACACACACACACACACACACAGTAGAAATCCAGAATTAGTACTACTTTGGGGTGAGTGTCCTAAAAGTCAAAGCAGTACTTTTTATAGCCCATTGGGGCATGTGGCAGAGTCTTGACTATGCTAAAAGAGGGTTGCAGGGAACCTCCCAGGACTTGGGCAGCAGCATATCCTGAATGTTACACTGAAATAAAATGCAGATAGCAACCAAATCTGCACCCATTTATAACCACAGCCTGAAGTCCTATAATTAGATGAATATGCTCCTGGACTGTGTCGCCAAGTACTTTCAAGGCATCTAGCATATAGAAAAGTGTTTATCATCACTCAGCTAACAGAGGTCCAAGTAAAAATCAAAAGAGAAAACCCTATCTAAGGAAAGATAAGGTCTTATTCTTAAATTATTTTACAAGTATTGGTTTCAAACACAATGTCTAACAACACCATTGAATATAACCTGTCCTCAAGGAGATAGGACAACCTGCACAGCAATCAGTGCAAACGACAGTAAAAAAAGAAAAAAAAAAAAAAAAAAAGAATACATGGGGAAACCAGATAATAAAATTGCCAGACAGCGACTAGAATACTGTTATGATTAATGTGCTCAAGGAGATAACAACAAACTAAACAAATTCAGCAAAAGGAGAAAGTTGCATTGCAAATCTGATTAGGAAGCAAATTGAAATTCAGGAACTAAAAGTACAATAACCAAAATTTATATTTTAAATAGTTTTTACTGAGGTAAATTGTAGTGATATTTCTGTCTGTACTTTCAGTGCTGTTACAACATGTTCTCCCCCAGCATACTCAGATTGGGTTCTATTGATCACATATCAGAGCTTATCTCCTATGATGACTAATCCCTTTGTTTCTTTATATTCCACATAGGACCAAGATCAACTTGTATTAGATTTTTTCTTTCTGACTCACCTCACTTAGCACAATATATTCAAAATCCATCCACATTACAAAAAACTGCCAGGTTTTATCATTTCTTATAGCAGAAAAGTATTCCATTGTGTGTATATATAACACAGTTCCTTTATCCACCCATCTTGTTTCCAAGTTTGAGCTACTGTGAGTAATGCTGTGATGGAAATAGTTGTGCAAAAGTACTTAAAGATTAATGTTTTTGTGTTCTTAGGATAGATGCTCATGATTGGCATCACAGGATTGTTGGAAGATCTGTTCTATTTTTTCCCATAATTCCCAAAACTATTTTCCAAAGAGACTGAACCAAACAAAAACCCTCTGAGCAGTGAAGGGGGGAGTTCCTTTCTTGCCACGTCTCTGTCAGCACTTACTGTTTTTCGATGTTTTTACATACATCATTCTCACTGGAGTGAGATGGCATCTCAATGTCCTTTTGTTTTTTATTTGCACCTCCATTAGTTTAGTGATGAAAAACACTTTTCTATATGCTTCTCAGTCATCTTTATGATATCTTTGAGAAATGTCTATTCATATTCCCCCTCTATTTGTTTTGTTTTGTTTTGCAGCCACACCCAGCGATGCTCAGGAGTTACTCCTGGCTCTGCTCTCAAAAATTACTCCTGGCAGCCTCAGGGGACCATATGGGATGCAGAGAATCAAACCCAGGTCAACAAGACAAACTCTGGAGACCAGAGAGATAGCACAGTGGTATGGCATTGCCTTGCATGCAGCCAATCCAGATGGTGGCATCCCATGTAGTTCCCAAGCCTGCCAGAAAAGATTTCTGAGCACTGCCCGGTATGACCCAAAAACCAAAAAAAAAAAAAAAAAAAAAAAAGACAAACTCCCTATCTGTTATGCTGTCACTCCAGCCCTTCCTCTCTCCATTTTTTAATTGGACTGTTTATAAAAGCCACAATTTAAAACATTCTGGCCAGGGGGCTGGAGCAATAATACAGCAAATAGGTCATTTGCTTTGCAAAATGCCAACTCAGATTTGATCCCCAGCATCTCATATGGTACCCGAGACTTGTCACAAGTAATTTCAGAGTCAAAGCCAGGAGTAACCTGGCTGCTGGGTGTGCATCCAAAAATCATAAAACAAACAAATAAAAAACACTATTATGCCTTATCGGCTGGTGATTTTTAAAAATTGGATAACAATTAGTGAATTGTTAGCACTGGCAAATCAAACAACAATGAAGTATCATACACCAATGAGAATGACATTTATCAACAATACTAGAATACTGAGAGATAGTTCAACAGGTAGACACTTTCCTGCACATGGGTGAGATATAAAGTAAATGGCATTGATATTTCTTTGAAAACTAGGAATGAGGGGGTGGAAGTGATAGCACAGCCACTCATATGGTTGTCTTGCATATGGCCAACACTGATTTAATCCCCTCCAGCCCATAAAATTCCCCAAGCACTGTCGGGAGCAATGCCTGAGCCAGGAGTAATCCCTGAGCACCACTTGGTGTAGCCCAAAAACAAACAAACAAACAAACAAAAACCAAGAATAGTTTTGTTTTGGTGAGGTTTTGCCTGCACCTGAGTGATCTTGTGATGTGGTCTGAGCACTGCCATTCCCACTGCAGACCTGCTGTGCAGGGCTAGAGAAGGCCACACCCTGCTCTCCACTGGCTGTTCCCTGCTTGGTAAAGGCTCTATTCCTGGAGGCCCTGAGTGAAGCCAAAAACTAAGCTAGTACAGTGAGTAGGGTATTTGCCTTGTTTATGACCCACCTGGGTTTGATCTCCAGTATCCCATATGTTGCTTCTGAGCACTGCCAGAGAGAGAGAGAGAGAGTACAGTGGGCAGGTTTTATCCCCCAGCCCATCAAGACTGATCCCTAGCACAGAGGCAGGAGTAAGCCTTGAGCATGGCCAGGTGTGATCCAAAAGCCCAAAAGGTTAAATACAAACTAAGAAAAGAGCTTTCATATGACCCAGCAATTGTACTTCTTAACATCTACCCCCAATATACAAAGCACTAATCAGAAAGGATTCATGCACACCCATGTTCACTGGAGCACGACATAAAATATCCAGGATGTGGAAACAACCCAAAATCTCGACAAACAAATAGATAAAGAAGTTTGGCAGGGTGAAAGGTTCTGATTTGAATGGGGTTTATCAGCGGAAAGAGAATTTCAAGACATGTTAAGATAGCTGAGCCTGAAAAACAGAAGAGGGATCCCAAGAACTCCAGGTCTCCCCAAGAATTCAGGGTTGGGAGCCCAGTCAGTTAGTACCTTTTGGAAGAAGCTGGAGGACGTGCTGTCGATGACTATCAGTGCAACTGCTCCCAGGTCGTCAGGACACTGGCTCACTCAGGGCCTCTAGGAATGGAGCCTTCAGCAAGCAGAGAACAGCCCATGGAGAGCAGGGGACAGCCTTCTCCAGCTCTGCACAGCAGGTCCAGCAGTGCCTTTTAGGGTCTGCAGTGGGAATGGGGGTGCTCACAGGATCACTCAGGGGCAGGCAAAGCCTCACTACATAGGGGTTCTTAGGAACACCTTGGGATAACAAGAACCCCAGTAATGCAAGGTTTGTCTTTTGTTTACTGTTCTTTCTCTTTATTATGAGGGTTGATGAGGCCCCTTGCAGTTCCCACGGAATCCTGGGAGGCTCTCAAAGTTATTTTCAACCGATCCTGCAGCAGTTCAACATGGATGATTCCACGCTGCATGGGCCCTGACGTGCCTGATTGACCTATGTCACCAGTTTGTGCTCCAGGGTCCAATGGTGATTTCTCTCCTTGGTGGGTGAACAGAGGCAAAAAGGAAGTGATCTCCTCCTCACCTTCAAGTCATTTTCAGGTTGAAATCCTGCACTGCTTTTGTTTGTGCTCAAGTCAACAATTTTGCTGTGAAAAGGCAGAACAGAAGCCAGTAGAGAAAGAGGATTCACGACATAAATAGAACTTTCTAGCCCAGTTTTTGTTGTATTGAAAGGGAAATGCAATGTAAATATGAATTCTGATGGAATACTGTGAAATGGTTATTTTTGAAATATTGATGCTATAGGTTGCAGCATTGGATAGTGACTTGATCTGCCCAATTCAATTGTTTAAAGCACCTCATGAAAGGCCCACAGAGATAGATTAGAAATCTGAGGCCCCAAGTTCAACCCCTGCTCCAAAAGTAAATCTATAAAAATGTAATGTGGCATTAAATTTTTCTGCCCTGAACACGTGAATGCCACAAAAACTCCACAGAAACTAAAGTAATTCCATGTTTTTCATGTTTTTCATCTAAAGAGAAGGTAGGGAAGAGTACAGGGATTAAACAAATCTTTGTTATTTTCAGTTTTGATGAAACAGTTTATTTTAGATCTAAACATTCCCCAACCGTACTGTGAACTTTAAGCACATACACACACACACACACACACACACACACACACACACACACACACACACAAACTTTTTTTTATATATTTTAACTAGAAAGAAACTAACTAGAAATAATGAAGATAAACACATTGGTTGAATAGATTCTCATTTTCTAAATAAAACTGCTGGTAAGTCATAAGGGAGCCAAGGGAGCACATGGGTCAGAGAGATCTTACAGAGAGATCACTGGCTTTGCATATAGCCTACCTGAGCTTGATTCCCGGAACCCAATATGGTCTCATAAGCCCTGACAGGAGTGACCCCGGAGAGCAGATCCAGGAGTAAGCCCTGAGAACATCTAGGTGTGGTTTAAAAATAATAATAATTGGAGCCAGAGAAATAGCACAGTGGATAGGGTGTTTACATTGCATGTTCGATCCAGGACCAACCTGGGTGCGATTCTCAGCATCCCATATGGAGTCCCCTGAGCCTGCCAGCAACAATTTCTGAGTGCAGAGATGGAGTAAGCCCTGAGCACCACCAGGTGTGGTCCCAAAACAAACAAAATTTAGTCAAAAGATGTAAGAGTACCTTGTAGAATGGAGACTGGCAGGGCAGCCAGGTCTTGTCATGGGGGTTAACATAATACTTCAAGTCAGAAATTAAAGGTATAATAATAATAATAATAATAATAATAATAATAATAATAATAATAATTCTAAATAAAAGGCAAAGCACCTGTAATGTCTGCAGCTTCAATTTTTCCAGAGTACCTACATGAGCATTTGGTAAGAAGAGGGAAGTGTGACCTGTGATTGAGAAGATCATGAAGCAGGTGGCCTCATGTGCTACCATTATGCCAGCCTCAGTCTGTGTCCCAGCTGCACAGCCTCTGGTACACAGTCTGCTTCTCTGAGCTCACACTTTACCAGTAACAGAGATGCCTCTTCTCAAAGATCAGTTCCCCCTACTCACACATACACACATACACAATCACACACACAGAAGCCCTTTCATTTCACCTTTCTATGAGGCAAGGACATCACTACCCCATTCCATTTGGAGCAGAGGAATCCCATGTTTGGGTCCCAAATCACCACTACTACGACCAAGTGTAGGATCATGGAGGCTGACTGCCCCCTGCTGACCTGGAAAGTCATCTCCAAAACTCTGCCATTGTCCTTGGGACACAACTGTCACTTTAGAGTACTGGGAATTCTCAAAATATTTGGACCCACACCACAGAGAAAAGGAAGGAGAAACTAGTCTCAAAGTTCAAAGAGGACCTGGAGAGAAAGTGTAGGGGATAAGACATTTGCTTTGCATGGTTTGATGCCCAATCCTCCCAGGGGTGATCTTTGAGGACAGAACTAAGCCCTAAATACAACCTGGTATGACCCAAAACCTAAAAAGCAAAACACAGACAGAGATCACTGATGAGCAAGGTTGGTGAGCAGGGCTGGCTCAATGGCAGGTCATGCCCTCTGAAGGAGGCTCTGGTCATTGAGAATGAGAGGCCTTGGAGGAGTAGAGAGAAACTAGTATTTTTCAGACCTCTTATGAGTTAGTTGTCTTCGGTGATTCTAGAACTTCCACTGAAGGAAGAATATATAATTTGAGAGAAAGTGCTTAGATATCCTTCAGACACTTCCTTATCTTGGGGGTTTCCTAAGTAGCCTCAGCAACCTTTCCCCTTGGGAAGATACCCATGAGGTAACAGAGCCCCAGATTCCCTAGAAAGTGGTACAGCTGTGGCTCATCCATTGATCCTTGGATCCCCCAATGCCTCCCCAACAATAGATTTTGGTTTTGCATTTCCTCTCTTTGTAAAAGAAAACACAGGTCTCCATGCTCCAACTGAGGAAATGGAAAGGAACCCTCTATTTCTGATGTGAAAAAGCTTTTCTGGAAGACCCTATAGCCCCACCAGGCATCCACCTGCCAGACTCCCAAAACCAGCCTTTCTCAGACTCCCATGGCTTTTTTTTCTTCAAAAGTCTATCTCAAACAAACCAAGATTGTATCTTTGAAGCCACAGTCCACCACAAAAGCTAACATTTACAGATGAAGTAAACAAGCATATGTCTGCAGGCTGTAAAGAGGGACTTTGGGGAGGGGGACACATGTGTTGGGTGATTGGATACCCCAGTGAAGGGCACGTAAGAGAGAAATCAGCTGCAGCCAAGACCTCAGAGACCTGAGATTTGTTTTGTGATGATACATGGAGAACCCAGAGAGGTCTTTCATCAGGACCACACACAAGCTAGCCCTGTCCACTGTTTCCTTAGAGTCAGGGCCTGTAGATCCCATCTGCTCGATAGAATTAAAAAGAACACTCTTGCTACAGTTTGGGGCTTTTCATTATTTACATGATGTAAATGCTTTGCACATCTTATCACATCTCATCCTAATCTTCATCTCCAGTGATAAGCAATAGAGATTTTATGATCACCTGGGGAAAGGGATCATTCATCACCACGAAACGAAAACATTTGTAGTGATCACAAAAACAGTTGTTTGTAAAACTGTCCAACACAAGGCTTCAGATTTTCTTTTGGGAACTCTTGTGAATCAGGTACTTGATTCGACATCACTTTGAACCATGTTTTCGTTCCTGTTTGCAAGGTTATTTGTTCATTAATTATCTGGTCGCTGAGATTTAGAAAACAACAAATAATATAAATGGATCCCAATCCAGTTGTTAACTAATTGAAGCATACTAATAAGCTTGTGTAACCTTTCTGATAACCTTACAGGTGTTTGTTTTTATTGAATCTGTATTCCATAAAGATCTACATTATGTAAATCTTTAACCAACTTTTGGAGAAGAGACAATTGAGGAAATGAATACATGTTAAGGACTACCTGCAGTGTTCTAGCCGGGATGTTCAAAATCTGAGGAACTAAGCAGAATCACCTGGAGTAAGGCAAGTTCTCTTTTATCCTTCTCCCACCACACCATTACCCCCATACATATCCTTTCTGTTAGAAAGGATAGACATAGAGGTGCTTCACCTCATATTCAGGGGTGCATTTCTAGTGACAAATCACCACAGAGGCCCAATATCTTCATTTTCCAAATTAGAAGACAGGTCACATGATCTGTTAAAGCTCAAACATCCATGCTGAAGCTCAAGGAAGCTCATAGACCCTAGGACTCCAGCTTTCCCAAACCTCACAGTTCTAGGACTGCTGTGAGTCCCAACTGAAAAACTCCTTTTTTGTGTCCAAAACAAATATATTTGACCATTTGTACCATAAAAATGCTGCATATTATCTTCCTACCAACCATCCCCCAGGTCAAATACTCTTAAAAAAAATTCTAGCTAAGAAAATACCCTACTGGGCCCGGAGAGATAGCACAGCGGCGTTTGCCTTGCAAGCAGCCGATCCAGGACAAAAGGTGATTGGTTCGAATCCCGGTGTCCCATATAGTTCCCCATGCCTGCCAGGAGCTATTTCTGAGCAGACAGCCAGGAGTAACCCCTGAGCACCACCGGATGTGACCCAAAAAAAAAAAAAGAAGAAGAAAAGAAAATACCCTACTCAATACATTCAGAAATGGCCAAGGAAAAAGATCTAAGAAGGATATGGTCCAAAAGAAACAATTTAGCCTTTGGTTACTCAGTGCCTCCTAATCAGTCCTGGGAACAACCACTTCTACCTAGTCTTATGGCCTATTTGCTGGGGTGCTGGCAGAACAGGAGAAGCAGTCCTGCAACCCATCACTCAAGGTGCAGAAAATAAATTATTCAGACTGCTTGTGTACAGAAGTGGGGGTGTGCTCTGAGGAACAAAGTCAAGAGTGGTGCCCCAAATGGGGCAGGCAGAAGGCATGGCCTTCTCTCTCTAAAGAAAAAGTCCTGGGGGCTAAATTAATAGTAAAGTGAGTAGGGCAATCAGCTTGGATACAGCCAACACAGGGCTGATCTCCAGCACCCCATGACCCCCCAAGCATGCCAGCAGTAATTTTTCTGATGATGATGATGATGATGATGATGATGATATCTTTAAGCATCATGGTTGCAAACATGGTCATATTTGGATTTCAGTCATAAATAATAAAGAGGGAGATGGGGGACATTGGTGGTGGGAAGATTGTACTGGTGAAAGGGGTGTACTTTTTATGTCAGGAGTGATTTTGAATGCAGAGCCAGGAGTAACCCCTGAATACTGCTGGGTGTGGCCAAAAAAATAGAAAGAATTTATGAATGAAAGTAAAGAAGCAAGGAAGGAAGGCAAGAGGAAGAGAAAGAAAGAAAGAAAGAAAGAAAGAAAGGAAGGAAGGAAGGAAGGAAGGAAGGAAGGAAGGAAGGAAGGAAGGAAGGAAGGAAGAAAGAAAGAAAGAAAGAAAGAAAGAAAGAAAGAAAGAAAGAAAGAAAGAAAGAAAGAAAGAAAGAAAGAAAGAAAGAGAGAAAGAAAGAGAGAAAGAAAGAGAGAAAGAAAGAGGGAGGGAGGGAGGGAGGGAGGAAGGAAGGAAGGAAGGAAGGAAGGAAGGAAGGAAGGAAGGAAGGAAGGAAGGAAGGAAGGAAGGAAGGAAGGAAGGAAGGAAGGAAAGAAAGAGAGAGAGAGAGAAAGAAAGAAAGAAAGAAAGAAAGAAAGAAAGAAAGAAAGAAAGAAAGAAAGAAAGAAAGAAAGAAAGAAAGAAAGAAAGAAAGAAAGAAAGAAAGAAAGAAAGAGGGAGGGAGGAAGGAAGGAAGGAGAAATAAAGAAAAGTATAGATTGTCAATATGCTTTATGAATAGAAGATATAAGACATATAGAGACCACATGAAGGGAAACATCTAAGTTAAAAATGGTTTTGACACTATTTTGACCTCAGGCCCTTCTTAGGAGTCATTTAGCAAACATAGCATTGCTTTTTCAAGGAAACAATCTGCTGAGCAGAACCCACTCCAAGTGGTAGTTTGCTGTCCCCTACTGTTCATTTTCTTTTATTAAAAAAAAAATCAAAATGCTTCTTTGGAATCATTTTGGGTTTTCTGCAATGAGCCTAAAGTCATTTTCCATCATTTCCCTCTCCTCCACTTGGCCCCACCCATTCACTGAAAAGAAAATAACCCCTTGACTGTCACCAAACTAGTCTAATTATGTCCTGGCATATGCTAAATTAAAGACAAGACTTTTCTAAACACATATGCAACTGTTTCTTAGATCAGAAACAAGCTCTTTAGTTTCTCTACTTATCACTCACAATCTATGTCATCAGTGAGGTGAAACTAAATCTGAAGGACCATAGGACATAGATAGAACAGCAAATGTCACTGTTTATCTCATTCCAAAGCAATCTAGGATAGTAGTTATTGAGCTAGAGAAGGCTTGGCTACTCCAATGGCTCCTCTCAGATTAAGATTCTTTTTTATAACATAGAGTCCTGAGCCTTCCTCCCAGAGCTTCTAAATAAGTAGGACTAGGACTGGGGCCGAAGATATTGTACAGCATGTAGGGTGCTTATCTGGTATGCAGTCAAGCTGGGTTCTATCCCTGGCACCCATATTGTCACCCAAGCACTGCCATGAGTGATTCCTGAGTGTAGAGCCAAGATTAAGTGCTGAGCACTGCTGGGTGTGGCCCCAAAACAAAACACAGAAAAGTAGAGCTGAGACTCCTGTACTTCAAAAACTTCCCAAATAATTTCACTGCAGGACCTGAGCAAGAGCTTTAAAGGTCAAGTGTGCATGTTTAGCAAGCAGCAGATCCAAGGTCTCCAGAACCCCTGGTTTCCCAAGCACCACTGGGAGTGAACCTAGGACTAGGTAAGGAGTAACCTCTGAGTAACAGTGGGTATGCCCCTGTATAAAAACAAAAATAACAAACAAATTCTCGGCACATGCAGAGTTGAGCATTATTGAACTACCTCATGAACAAAGACTGGTGATAAGGATCAAGGACTAATAATCAGGAGTTTTCAATATCCATAAATACCTTATTAAACTTAACAACATTAACAACATAAACAGACAAATTAAAAAAACAAAAAAAAACAAGAAAGAATCCCAGGGGCCAGAGTGGTAGCACAGCAGTAAGGTGTTTGCCTTGCACAGCCAACTCTGGACAGATCCAGGTTTGATCCCCGGCATTCCCTATGATACCCAAGCCTACCAGGAGCGATTTGTGAGTGTAGACTAACCCCTGAGCACTGCTAGGTGTGGCCCAAACCCACCCTCTAAAAAAAAAAAAAAAAAAAAAAAAAAGGAATCCCATCCAAAAAAAAAAAAGAAGAAAATGAGTCAGAAAACCTTTTTGTTTTGTTTTGTCTTATTTTGTTTTGGATTCATATCCAGTAATACTCAGGAATTACTTCTGGCTTCTGGCTCTTTGCACAGAAATCATTCATGGCAGGCTCAGAAGATCATATGGGATATGAGGGATAAAAGTTGGGTTGGCCTCATGCAAGGCAAACACCCTACCCACTGTAATATCGCTCCAACTCCAAACCTCTTTTTTTTTTAAATCAGGAAAACCTGTATAAGAAGCTTTCCATAAACATTCCTCTCAATACCTAGCATAAAATCTACACAAAATGCCATCATAAAATTCTATAAGTCTAGAGAAGAAAAAAGTTTCCAGAAGTAAAAAGCTGGTACCACGCTAAGGATCAGGAATCATGATGTCATCAAACTTCTTTACTACAACAAGAAAGTCTACAAGAGAAAAATCCTGCAGAAAAAAAAATTACCAAACTGGAAATACACGTACTTTCAAGCATGCATTGAGGATAATGATATGCCAAAATAGCAACCCTATACACTCTTTTACAAAGTTCCTGGAATACATACTCCCGTCAACTGGGAGTGGAAACCGCAAAAAGAAAAAATACATGTTAAAAGATAAACTTAGGTATATTCGAAATGTAACACTTTATTTGAACAAAAATAGATCCCAATTAGGCGACAGTGCCAAATAGGAAGTGGTTAGAAGGGATGCGACAGGTACTAGAGGAAGTGCCAAAGCAAAGAAAGGAAATGATTGCTTAGTTATAGATTCAAGCCCAATAGGCTCTTTGGGATTCATTGTCCTCAGCATTTTGATTTTGTAACCTTGAGTCTAATATTTTCGTTGGCACGTGTAAATTGGTGTTAAAGTCACCTCAGAGTAATGGCCTCTTTGTTTAATATATTAGACTCACGCTAGAGAGGATTCCAGCGCAGAAGAGGCAAAGCAAAGTCAGAGATAAGTCTCCTACAGGTGCAACTGGAGAGAGCACAGCAGGTAAGGCGCTGTCTCGGGTTCCATCTTCCGCATTACATGTGGTCCCTTAAGCATCACCCAGGTATCTAAGTACAAAGCCAGAAGTAAGCTCTGAGTACCACTGGTTGTGACTTAAAAACAAGACACAAAGAAAAATGGTTGAGGCAGCGGAGGCGGCGGTGGAAATTTGCCGCCAGGGTCTGCAGCTCCAGAGCTGGAGTGCAGATCTTACGTAAAAATGGATGTTTCCCCCAGTAGATACTGAATATTAAGTAGAAAGTGTATTTAGTAAAATCTAAGCTGCCATGGAAGAAATACCTCCTGGCAGGCTCGGGGACCATATGGGATGCTGGGATTCGAATGACCGTCCTTCTGCATGAAAGGCAAATGCCTTACCTCCATTCTATCTCTCCGACCCCGACAATTTGCCAAATCTGATAATGTGCATTCCAAAGGTAAACCAGGGCTCAGAGGAACAGCACAGGAACTGGTAGCATGCATGAGTTAAAATCCCTGGTGTTTCACATGCCAAAACACAATATTGAAAGCTCTGCTGTCTGTGATCCCTAGGGATACAAGCAATCTCCCATTGCACTATAGATGTATGCAAGCATCAGAAAAAATGGATGGAACCACCAGCAAGCAATGTAACTAAATCATTAAAAATGTGAGTACTTGGGTCAGAGTGATAGTACAGCTGGTAGGGCATTTGAGCCCAGGCTCAATCCCTAGCACCTCCATATGCTTCCCTGAGTCCACCAGGGATGATGCCAGAACACAGAGCTAGGAATAAACTCTGAGTGCAAATGGAATGGTCCAAATCCCCAGCACCCAGAAAAAAATGTGAGTACCAAGGCCAGGAAATACAACCTCTATAAAGCATGAGTGTTAGCACAACCCCCAAAGTACCAAACCTGTACAATTAGGGGAGTATGGCCAGGAGCAGCCCCCAAGCTTTCTGAGTATTGCTTGAGAACACCCACTCAGAAAAAAAGCCAAGTCGGTGAAATAAATGAGGCAATCAACATCGAAAATAGATAGATAGATAGATAGATAGATAGATAGATAGATAGATAGATATTATATAAGAAAAAAGTGACTCAAGTACTTTGCTCAGCTGTGAAAGAATTATATACCAAAACAATGTAATTATTAATTTTATGTCAAGATGATGGAGAAGAATGGTAGCATGAGACTTCAAGAGGCAAGTGTCTTTTTAGTTTTTTGGTTTTTGGTTTTGGTTTTGGGGCCATATCCGGCAGTGCTCAGGAATTACTCCTGGTTCTGAGCTCAGGGATCACTCCAGAAAATGCTTGGAGGACCATATGGGATGCCAAAGATCAAACCTGGGTTGGTAGTGTGCAAGGCAAATGTCCTCCCCACTGTGCTATGGCTCCAGGCCCCTAAGAGGCAAGTCTTTATTTACTTTATTTCTAGCATAAAGCCAGTAGCTAGTCTCAAGTTAAAATATGACTTCATAGTTTGCCCTTAACAGGCAAGGATTAAAGTTTCTACTGGAAGGTTTTTAATTTTGAGACATGGGAAAATACTGATTTTCTAAAATGACTGTTCTTCTTGAAAATCCCATTAACCCTCAGGCAGACCTGAGGAAGTGGGAGGCAAAGAAAGAAGTTGAAAGGGAATATTTTTCATCCAGAGCCACCTTGTAGTCTTTGTTCGTTTGTCCTGATTTACTCTGGGCTCTGAGCTCAGGGATCACTTTTAATGGGGATTGCTGAACCACAAGGGGTTCTGGGAATCAAATTCAGATCAGTCATGTGTGCAAGGCCATACAGAGCCACTGAAATACCTCTCCAGCCCTTGTGTTTTTTTTTTAATATCTTTATTTGAACACCTTGATTACAATATGATTGTAGTTGGGTTTCAGTCATGTAAAGAACACCCCCCTTCACCGGTGCAACATTCCCACCACCAATGTTCCAAATCTCCCTGCTACCCACCTCACCCCCACCTGTACTCTAGACAGGCTTTCCACTTCCCGCATTCATTCACATTGTTATGATATTTCTCTTTTTTTTTTTTTTTTTTTTGGTTTTTGGTTTTTGGGTCACACCCAGTGGTGCTCAGGGGTTACTCCTGGCTGTCTGCTCAGAAATACCTCCTGGCAGGCAAGGGGGACCATATGGGACACCAGGATTCGAACCAACCACCTTAGGTTCTGAATCGGCTGCTTGCAAGGCAAACACTGCTGTGTTATCTCTCCGGGCCCATTATGATAGTTCTCATTGTAATTTTTTTTTCTAACTGTACTCACCACTCTTTGTGGTGAACTTCATGTCGTGAGCTGGACCTTCGGGCCCTCCTTTCTTTGTCTCTGAGGATTATTGCAAAAATTCTTTTATTTTTCTTAAAACCCATAAATAAGTGAGACTATTCTGTGTTTATCTCTCTCCCTCTGACTTATTTCATTCAGCATAAGAGATTCTATTTACATCCAAGTATAGGAAAATTTCATGATTTCATCTCTCCTGACAGCTGCATAATATTCCATTGTGTATATGTACCACAGTTTCTTTAGCCATTCATCTGTTGAAGAGCATATTGGTAGTTTCCAGAGTCTGAATATTGTAAATAGTACAGCAATGAATATAAATATGAAGAAGGGATTTTTGTATTGTATTTTTGTGTTCCTAGGGTATATCCCTAGGAGTGGTACAGTTGGATCATATGGAAGCTCAATTTCCAGGTTTTGGAAGAATCTCATGTAGCTTTCTATAAAGGTTGGACTAGATGGCATTCCTACCAGCAATGAAAAAGAGTTCCTTTCTCTCTACATCCCACCAGCACTGCTTGTTCTCATTCTTTGTGATGTGCGCCAATCTGTATGGCGTAAGGTGGTACCTAATTGTTGTTTTGATTTGCATCTCCCTGATGATTAGTAATGTGGAGCATTTTTTCATGTGTCTTCTGACCATTTGTATTTCTTCTTTATCAAAATGTCTGTTCATTTCTTCTCCCCATTTTTTGACAGAATTAGATGTATTTTCTTGTAAAGTTCTGTCAGTGCCTTGTATATTTTGGATATTAGCCCCTTATCTGATGACTATTGGGTGAATAGTTTCTCCCATTCAGTGGGTGGCTCTTGTATCCTGGGCACTGTTTCCTTTGAGGTGCAGAAGCTTCTAGCTTAATATAGTCCCATCTGTTTATCTCTGCTTCCACTTGTTTGGAGAGTGCAGTTTCCTCCTTGAAGATGCCTTTAATCTCAATGTCATGGAGTGTTTTACCTATGTGTTATTCTATATACCTTATGGTTTCAGGTCTGATATCAATTTGGATTTTACCTTCGTACATGATGTTAGCTGAGGGGTCTAAGTTCGCTTTTTTGCAAGTGGCTAACCAGTTGTGTCAATACCACTTGTTGAAGAGGCTTTCCCTGCTCCATTTAGGATTTCTTGCTCCTTTATCAAAAATTAGGTGATTGTATGTCTGGGGAACATTCTCTATTCTACTGATCTGAGGGTCTGTCTTTATTGCAATATCATGTTGTTTTGTAATACAGTTTAAAGTTGGGGAAAGTAATTCCTCCCATATTCTTTTTCCCAATGATTGCTTTAGCTATTCGAGGGTGTTTATTGTTCCAAATGAATTTCAGAAGTGTTTGATCCACTTTTTTGAAGAATATCATGGGTATCTTTAGAGGAATTGCATTAAATTTGTACAATATTTTGGGGAGTATTGCCATTTTAATGATGTTAATCTTGTCAATCCATGAGCAGGGTATGTGTTTCCATTTCTGTGTGTCCTCTCTTATTTCTTGGAGCAGGGCTGTATAGTTTTCTTTTATCAGTCCTTCACATCTTTAGTCAAGTTGATTCCAAGATATTTGAGTTTGTGTGGCACTTAACGTCCATCTCTTCCCTATCATTATTGGTGTATAAAAAGGACATTGATTTCTGTGTGTTAATTTTGTAGCCTGCCACCTTGCTATATGAGTCTATTGTTTCTAGAAGCTTTTTGATAGAGTCTTTAGGGTTTTCTAAGTAGAGTATCATGTCATCTGCAAACAGTGAGAGCTTGACTTCTTCCTTTCCTATCTGGATTCCCTTGATATCTTTTTCTTGCCCAATCGCTATAGTGAGTACTTCCAGTGCTATATTGAATAGAAGTGTTGAGAGAGGACAGCCCTGTCTTGTACCAGAATTTAAAGGAAAGGCTTTTAGTTTTTCTCCATTGAGGATGATATTTGCCATTGGCTTGTGGTAGATGGCCTTAACTATATTGAGAAAGATTTCTTTCATCCCCATCTTGCTGAGAATTTTTATCATGAATGGGTGTTGGACCTTATCAAATGCTTTTCTGCATCTATTGATATGATCATGTGATTTTTATTTTTCTTGTTGTTGATGTTGTGTATTATATTGATAGATTTATGGATGTTAAACCATCCTTGAATTCCTGAGATGAGACCTACTTTATTGTAGTTAATGATCTTCTTGATGAGGCATTGGATCCTATTAGCCAGGATTTTGTTGAGGATCTTTTCATCTGTATTCATTAGGAATACTGGTCTGTAATTTTCTTTTTTTGGCAGCATCTCTGTCTGGTTTTGGTATCAAGGTGATACTGGCTTAATAAAAGCTATTTGGAAGTGTACTCATTTTTTCAATTTCATGAAAGAGCCTGGCCAGGATTGGTAGTAGTTCCTCTTGAAAGGTTTGGAAGAATTCATTAGTGAATCCATCTGGGCTGGGGCTTTTGTTTTTGGGCAGACATTTGATTACTGTCTTAATTTCCTCAATTGTGATGGGGGTGTTTAGATATGCTACATCTTCCTTATTCAACTGTGGAAAGTTATAGGAGTCCAAGAATTTTTTTCAGTATTTTCTTTTTTTTTATTTAAGTAACATGATTATAGTTGGGTTACACTTACAAACAGAACACTCCCCTTCACCAGTGTAACATTCCCCCCTCCCAATGCCCCCCCTCCCATCCCCTGCCTGTATTCGAGACAGGCATTCTACTACAGTTATTTGTTTTTAAGTTCAGTCCAAGAATTTATTCATTTCTTCCAGATTCTCATATTTGGTGGCATAGAGTTTCTCAAAGTAGTCTCTGATTACCCTTTGAATCTCTGCAATATCTGTAATGGTATCCCCCTTTTCATTTCTAATATGGGTTATCAAGTTCACTCCTTACTTTGTGAGTTTTGTCAGTTGTCTATCAATCTTGTTTATTTTATCGAAGAACCAACTTACGCTTTTGTTGATCTTTCAGATTGTTTTGGGTTTCCACTTCATTGATTTCTGCTCTAAGCTATGTTATTTCTTTCTGTCTCCCTATTTTTGGTTCCTTTTGTTGATCATTTTCTAATTTTATGAACTGCGTCATTAGGCTATTGAGGTATGCTCCTTCTTCCTTCCTGATGTGTCCTTGCAAAGCTATAAATTTTCCTCTCAGTACTGCTTTTTCTGTGTCCCATAGATTCTGATAGTTTGTGTCTTCGTTGTCATTTGACAATGGAAAGTTTTGATTTCCTCTTTGATTTCATCTTGGACCCACTGATTGTTCAAAAGCAGACTGTTTAATTTCCAGTTGTTAACGTTCTTCTTCTGTGTTCTTTTGTAGTTCACATCTATCTGCAGTGCATTGTGGTCAGTGAAAGTAGCCTGCAAACTTTCTATCCTCTTTATTTTATGGAGGTATGTTTTATGTGCCAGCATGTGGTCTATCCTGGAGAATGACCCATGTACATTGGAGAAAAATGTGTATCCAGGTTTCTGAGGATGGAGTGTCCTATATATACCTACTAGGCCTCTTTCTTCCATTTCTCTTTTCAGGGCTAGTATATTTTTATTGGGTTTCAGTCTGGTTGACCTATGTAGTGTTGACAGGGTCATGTTGAGGTCTCCCATAGTTACTGTGTTATTATTGATGTCCTCTTTCAAATTTGTCAATAATTGTATTAGATAATTTGCTGGTCTCTCATTGGGTGCATATATATTTAGTAGTGTGATTTCTTCCTGTTGCACTCATCCCTTGATTAGTATGAAGTGTCCATCTTTGTCCCTTACAGCTTTTCTGAGTCTAAAGTTTGTATCATCAGATATTAATATGGACACCCCAGCTTTTTTAATGGGGTTGTTTGCTTGGATGATTTTCCTCCAGCCTTTGATTTTGAGTTTATGTTTGTTCTGACTATTCAATTGTGTTTCTTGTAGGCAGCAGAAAGTTGTATTCATCTTTTTGATTCATTTAGCCTTTCTGTGTCTCTTAACTTCATTTAGTCCATTGACATTGAGGGAGATGATTGTCATGGGATTTAATGTCATCTTTGTATATAAGATTGGTGTTTCTGTTGGTCTGTCTTGTCTTAAAGTAGACCTTAACAGCTCGCAGACAGTCAGGCTTGTGGAAATATTAGCTTTATTTGGTGGACAAGACTGAAGTCCAAAGACTCAGCCTCAGTTCCAGCAAAAAGCCCCTCGCCTTCCACAGACCCTTGTTTTTATACCTCAGAATCAGGTACCACCCAATGGTGGGATCAGATACCAACCAATGGTGGAAGCAGAATCAGGTACTACCCTAGGGTGGGGGTAGAATGCCAGGTCACACCCTAGGGTAGGGCACAATCACCAATCAGGTTAGGGTCAGTAACATAATAATCCCCTAAAATATTTACATACACAACAACTCCCCCGTTTGTTTTTAGTAAACAAACAATATTGTCTACAATTATTAAAGGAAAAACTAGTCAATAATAAAATAGCGGCTGTTTGCATAAGCGCATCACAGGAAAATGTAAAGAAAAACTTCTAACCTAAACACAGGGGGCTGGTTTTGCCTCTGTAAAGTTTCTGACCTGTTGCTTATCTGTGAAGCTATGTATCCTTCCTTCAAACCTGAATGTGAGTCAGGCTGAGTGCAGTATTCTATGTGAAGCTTCCATTTTATTCAGTCTTGTCACAATTTCCCACCACTGTCTTCTGACCTTGAGAGTTTCTTGTGACATGTCTCCTGTAAATCTTATGGATGTTCCTTTTAATGTAATTTCCCTTTTTGATCTTGCTGCTTTCAGTATTCTATCTCTATCTGTAGGATTTGTCATTGTGACTAGGATGTGTCTTGGGGTGTTTTTCTTCAGGCCTCTTTTAGCTGGTACTCTTCGGGCATGCAGGATTTGATTGCATACAGTCTTTCGCTCTGGGAGTTTCTCTGTGATGATGTCTTTGACTGTTGATGCTTCCTGTGGATCCCCTTCCTGGGCCTCTGGGACTCCAATGATTCTTATGTTGTTTCTGTTGAGTATATCAAAGACTTCTATATTCATCTGTTTACATTTTTGAGTACTTTTTCCATTGTATGATCATTTGCCTTAAGGTTCTTTTCCAATCTCTTCTGCTGTTCTGCATTCTGTTCTGGAGTTTTTCTGCATTTGATCTGATTCTGTCCTCGGCTGCTGTTACCCATTTGGAGAGGCTTTCCATTGAGTTTTTCAGTTGAGCTACCGTGTTTTTCAGATCTGTTATTTCAGTTTGGAGTTTTCTGATTTCTGTCTTTGTGTTCTGTTCAGATAGAGCTATATTTTCTTTGATTTCCATGAGGATCCTCCATATTCTACACTAAACTCCTTATCTGAGAGGATAATCAGATGGTTGGTATTTTTTGGTTCATATGAGCTATCATCTTCATTCTTTGTGCATGGTGTTTGCCTGCAAGGTTCCCCCATTGTCACACTTGTGGTGTGATTTTTTTCTGCATGTTATGGTAGGGTTCATTCGTTAGAAAGAGCGCATAACCATGAAGCAAAGCAGAGCAGCTATGCTCTTCTGGAGCCTCTCAAAGAGTGATTTTGCTGGGCCCTTCTCGGGCCACTCAGGAGAGGCTCAGGACACAGAACAATAGAGAAACACGCAGAGGCAACATGCACAGTCTCTCCCAATTAGTAATCACACAGCAAGGGCAGATTCCTCTGGCCTAATGTCACAGATAGAGGACCTGCCTTTCTGAAAGTTACTGCTGTTAGCCAGTTTTCACTCATGGACTCAGTGTTCCTTGGCTTTTCAGCCTGAGCAACTCTCAAAGAGCAATTTTGCTGGGCCCTTCTCAGCCCACTCAGGAGAGGTTCAGGACACAGAATAGTAGAGAAACATGCACAGGTGACACGCACAGTCTCTCCCAATTCCCTTGTGTTTTTTTGTTTGTTTGTTTGTTTGTTTGGTTTTGGTTTTTGGGTCACACCTGGCAGCACTCAGGGGTTACTTCTGGCTGTATGCTCAGAAATCGCCCCTGGCAGGCACAGGGGACCGGCATATGAGATGCTGGGATTCAAACCACCGACCTTCTGCATGAAAGGCTCTCCACCACCACCACCCCACTTGTGCTTTTTAAATCTGTACTCTGGCATTGTATTAAGCAAATACTGTGTAAAGGCAAAAAAAAAAAAAAAAAAAAAAAAAAAAAGGAGTTGAAAATGAACCCCTTTTGTGAAGCATTGGAGAGAATGAAGGGTTAAGATGTAGAGATATTTTATACAGTTTTGTTTTTCCATACAAAGTGGCCTTTGTATAAATTTATACTATATTAAATAAAACTTTTTTTGTTTGTTTGTTTTTGGGTTATACCAGGCAGCACTCAGGGGTTACTCCTGGCTCTACACTCAGAAATTGCTCCTGGCTGGCTTGGGGAACGATGTGGGGTGCCAGGATTCAAACCACTGTACTTCTGCATGCAAGGCAAACACCATACCTCCATGCTATCTCTCCAGCCCCTAAAACTTTTTTTTTTAATTCGATTTAAAGAAAAGGCTATGACTAGCCTCCAGGAGCCATGCACTCTGTCATGAAAAGCACTTTGGCTCCCCCTACTGATAAGAGATACACTTGCGATAGAGAATTCAGATCTTAAAAATTTCATGCAAGCTGGCAAATTCATTACTTGTTTAGTCTCTATTTTTAAAAGGGGGTAAAGGTTAATGGAAGTTAAAGGCAAAGGAGATACCTCAAAGGCCTTATGTACATGACTTGCATTTGATAGACCCAGCTTCAATCCTTAGCACTGCACAGCCCCCAAGAACCACTGAGAGTCACCCCAAGCACCAAGCCTAAATAGTAGCCTTTAAGCAGAAAGAGTTGTGTCTCCACAACTCACACCCAGCCCAGCCCCACAAGAAAAGTGTAGCCACTGTGCACTGTTTAAACACAATAGGGAAAAGCTAAATAGATGGTTGCTTCAACTCAGCAGTTTCAACATAAAGATGGTTTACATGGGGCCAGAAGGATAGTATGGGTTAGGTGCTTGCCTTGCATGCAGCTGACCCTGGTTCAAGCCTGATTTAATTCCTGGCATCCCATATGGTCCTCCAAGTCTGACAAGAGTGACTCCTGAGTGAAAATCAAATAGTAACTCCTGATTACCACCAGGTATAGCCCAAAAAACAAACCAAAACAAAAAGATGGTTTACATGTACTGATTAAATATAAATATATATGCATACACATACATACACACATATACACACACAAAGACTTTAAATGAAAGGCATATTTCACCAAAATTCATAGGACAGTGTATCATGTATTTTGGGAGTTGATCATAGGGTCTGGGGTCCCCTCTAAGCAACTCTTGGCCAATCAGACAAGTGATTGGGCAAGAGCCCAAGAATATGGTGATTCTCAGAACATGTAGTGCTGAGCTTCTTCAAGCCACCCTAACAGTGTTTGAGGCCTCTAGGGTCACACCTAGTGATGCTCAGAAAACCATATGTGGTACCAAGGATCAAACTGGGACTGACCACATGCAAGGCACAACCCTTAATTTGACCTCTCATGCCCATATGATGTATTTTTAATGCTATCAATTATTTCCATGTACATGCAAAGCCATGTAAATAAATAGAAAGTATCAGAAATGACATATACTGATTTTTCAGGGAGGGACTTCAGAGCATAAAAACCGGCTAACCTTTGCAAAAGCTGGCTCCCTGTGTGTGACACCAGGCGGGGAAAATCCGCGAAAGTACACCGGCCCAGTGGGGCTCAGCTGTGAAAGACTGTGAGTGTGACCTGTCTATGTCTGTCTACTGTCCTCTTGCGTGAAACTCTTGCGAGTGGGGCAAAAAGAGCCTCCAGAAACCTCGCTCGCCCAGACGCCATTTTCAGGGAAGGACTTCAGAGCATAAAAACCGGCTAACCTTTGCAAAAGCTGGCTCCCTGTGTGTGACACCAGGCGGGGAAAATCCGCGAAAGTACACCGGCCCAGGGGGGCTCAGCTGTGAAAGACTGTGAGTGTGACCTGTCTATGTCTGTCTACTGTCCTCTTGCGTGAAACTCTTGCGAGTGGGGCAAAAAGAGCCTCCAGAAACCTCGCTCGCCCAGACGCCATTTTCAGGGAGGGACTTCAGAGCATAAAAACCGGCTAACCTTTGCAAAAGCTGGCTCCCTGTGTGTGACACCAGGCGGGGAAAATCCGCGAAAGTACACCGGCCCAGTGGGGCTCAGCTGTGAAAGACTGTGAGTGTGACCTGTCTATGTCTGTCTACTGTCCTCTTGCGTGAAACTCTTGCGAGTGGGGCAAAAAGAGCCTCCAGAAACCTCGCTCGCCCAGACGCCATTTTCAGGGAGGGACTTCAGAGCATAAAAACCGGCTAACCTTTGCAAAAGCTGGCTCCCTGTGTGTGACACCAGGCGGGGAAAATCCGCGAAAGTACACCGGCCCAGTGGGGCTCAGCTGTGAAAGACTGTGAGTGTGACCTGTCTATGTCTGTCTACTGTCCTCTTGCGTGAAACTCTTGCGAGTGGGGCAAAAAGAGCCTCCAGAAACCTCGCTCGCCCAGATGCCATTTTCAGGGAGGGACTTCAGAGCATAAAAACCGGCTAACCTTTGCAAAAGCTGGCTCCCTGTGTGTGACACCAGGCGGGGAAAATCCGCGAAAGTACACCGGCCCAGTGGGGCTCAGCTGTGAAAGACTGTGAGTGTGACCTGTCTATGTCTGTCTACTGTCCTCTTGCGTGAAACTCTTGCGAGTGGGGCAAAAAGAGCCTCCAGAAACCTCGCTCGCCCAGACGGCATTTTCAGGGAGGGACTTCAGAGCATAAAAACCGGCTAACCTTTGCAAAAGCTGGCTCCCTGTGTGTGACACCAGGCGGGGAAAATCCGCGAAAGTACACCGGCCCAGTGGGGCTCAGCTGTGAAAGACTGTGAGTGTGACCTGTCTATGTCTGTCTACTGTCCTCTTGCGTGAAACTCTTGCGAGTGGGGCAAAAAGAGCCTCCAGAAACCTCGCTCGCCCAGACGGCATTTTCAGGGAGGGACTTCAGAGCATAAAAACCGGCTAACCTTTGCAAAAGCTGGCTCCCTGTGTGTGACACCAGGCGGGGAAAATCCGCGAAAGTACACCGGCCCAGTGGGGCTCAGCTGTGAAAGACTGTGAGTGTGACCTGTCTATGTCTGTCTACTGTCCTCTTGCATGAAACTCTTGCGAGTGGGGCAAAAAGAGCCTCCAGAAACCTCGCTCGCCCAGACGCCATTTTCAGGGAGGGACTTCAGAGCATAAAAACCGGCTAACCTTTGCAAAAGCTGGCTCCCTGTGTGTGACACCAGGCGGGGAAAATCCGCGAAAGTACACCGGCCCAGTGGGGCTCAGCTGTGAAAGACTGTGAGTGTGACCTGTCTATGTCTGTCTACTGTCCTCTTGCGTGAAACTCTTGCGAGTGGGGCAAAAAGAGCCTCCAGAAACCTCGCTCGCCCAGACGCCATTTTCAGGGAGGGACTTCAGAGCATAAAAACCGGCTAACCTTTGCAAAAGCTGGCTCCCTGTGTGTGACACCAGGCGGGGAAAATCCGCGAAAGTACACCGGCCCAGTGGGGCTCAACTGTGAAAGACTGTGAGTGTGACCTGTCTATGTCTGTCTACTGTCCTCTTGCGTGAAACTCTTGCGAGTGGGGCAAAAAGAGCCTCCAGAAACCTCGCTCGCCCAGACGCCATTTTCAGGGAGGGACTTCAGAGCATAAAAACCGGCTAACCTTTGCAAAAGCTGGCTCCCTGTGTGTGACACCAGGCGGGGAAAATCCGCGAAAGTACACCGGCCCAGTGGGGCTCAACTGTGAAAGACTGTGAGTGTGACCTGTCTATGTCTGTCTATTGTCCTCTTGCGTGAAACTCTTGCGAGTGGGGCAAAAAGAGGCTCAGAGGAGCACGGCCGCTCCGCTTCGCTACGCGGCCATGCACTCTTTCTAAGGAAAGAACTCCATTGCAACAAGAAGGAAAAATCACACTAAGAACGGCGCTATATCACAGAAGCAAACATTTCTCTCTGGACTGTCTTCTCTGTTGCATGCTCGGGCCTAAGATTTGACCCAGTGTGAGGCTTCATCCACGGAGGACTCCCCTCCCTTAGAGGCAAGTAAGCCCATCCAGAAAGGGAGGAGCCAGAGGAGTGTGCTGCCTACATCATATAGACAATGAATACCACCACAACACGTAGAAAAACCCACAATACAAGTGTGACAATGGGGAAACAACGCAGGCCAGCATCAGACATAGAGAATGAAGATGACAATTCTGAGGACCAGATAATGACTGAACAACTAATCAACCTCTCAGATAAGGACTTTAGACTAGCAATATGAAAGGTGCTCAACAGACTCCAAGAAACCATGGATCGAGTTGAACAGAACACTAATAAGAACCAAGAAAATATGAAGGCAGAAATGACAAAACTCCAAACTGAAATAACATGTCAACTAACAGGACTGAAAAAGTCAGTAAACGAAATGAATGACAAAATGGATAAGCTCTGGGACAGGGTATCAGAAGCTGAGAATAGACTTGGTGCTGTGGAAGATGAGATACATAACAATTCCATACAGCAGGAGAGATTGGACAAAAAACTTAAAGCAAATGAGCAGACAATGGAAAAATTAGTCAAAGAATGGGAACAGACGAAAATAGAAGTCTATGATAAGATCAACAGAAACAACTTAAGAATCATTGGAGTCCCAGAGACCCAGGAAGAAAATTTCCAGGAAGAATCAATGGTCAAGAACATCATTAAAGAGAAACTTCCAGAGCTAAAGAATATATGTGATCAAATCCTGCATGCCCGAAGAGTACCAACCAAAAGAGACCCCAGAAAAACCACCCCAAGACACATCCTAGTCACAATGACAAATCCCACAGATAGAGACAGAATTCTGAAAACAGCAAGATCAAAAGGGGAAATCATGTTCAAGCAAGCTTCCCTTAGATTTACAGCAGACCTGTCACCAGAAACGCTCAATGCCAGAAAGCAGTGGTGGGATATTGTGACAAGACTGAATGAAATGAATGCTTCACCCAGAATACTATACCCAGCAAAACTCACTTTCCGGTTTGATGGAAGAATACATGGTTTCACAGACAAAAAACAGCTCAGAAACTTCACAGACACAAAACCAGTCTTAAGAGAAAAACTGAAAGACCTAATCTAAGACAAGACTACCCAAAAGACACACCAAATTTTGAAATAAAGATGGCGTTAAATCCCAGGACAATTCTTTCTCTCAACGTCAATGGACTAAATGCACCAGTTAAGAGACACAGAGTGGCTAAATGGATCAAAAAACTCAATCCAACCTTCTGCTGCCTACAAGAAACGCACCTGAATAGTCAGAACAAACATAGACTCAAAATAAAAGGCTGGAGAAAAGTTATCCAAGCAAACAACACCCATAAAAAAGCTGGAGTGGCCATACTAATATCAGATAATGCAAACTTTATACTCAGGAAGGTTGTAAGGGATAAAGATGGACATTTTATATTAATCAAGGGGTACGTAGAGCAGGAAGAATTCACTCTCCTAAACATATATGCACCGAATGAGGGGCAAGCAAAATATTTAATACAACTGTTGACAAATCTGAAAAATAATATCAACAACAACACAATAATTGTGGGGGACCTTAACACGGCTTTGTCAACACTGGACAGGTCAACCAGACTGAAACCCAACAAGAATATACTAGACCTGAGGAGAGAAATGGAAGAAAGAGGCCTAGTGGATATATATAGGACACTCCATCCCCAGAAACCTGGATACACATTCTTCTCCAATGTACATGGGACATTCTCCAGGATAGACTACATGCTGGCACATAAAACATACCTCCATAAGATCAAGAGGATAGAAATTTTGCAGACTACCTTCGCTGACCACAAGGCTCTGAAATTATTTGTGAACTCCAAAGGGACTCAGAAGAAACACTTTAACACCTGGAAGTTAAACAGCCTCATGCTCAATAACCAGTGGGTCCGAGATGAAATCAAGGAGGAAATAAAAAGGTTCCTGGAAACAAATGACAATAAAGACACAAACTCTCAGAACTTATGGGACACAGCAAAAGCAGTACTGAGAGGAAAATTTTATAGCTTTGCAAGCACACATCAGGAAGGAAGAAGGAGCTTACCTGAGTAGCTTAATGACACAGCTAATAGAACTAGAAAATGCTCAACAAAAGGACCCAAGAATAGGAAGACAGAAGGAAATAACAAAGTTGAGAGCAGAAATCAACGAAGTGGAAACTCAAAAAACAATCCGAAAGATCAACGAAAGCAGAAGTTGGTTCTTTGAAAAAATAAACAAGATTGATAGACCACTGGCAAACCTAACAAAGAAAGAGAGAGAGAGAAACTTGATAACTCGTATCAGGAATGAAAAAGGAGAGATCACTACTGATATGACAGAGATTCAAAGGGTAATCAGAAACTACTTTGAAAAACTCTACGCCACTAAAAATGAGAACCTGGAAGAAATGGATAAATTCTTGGACTCTTATAATCTTCCACGGTTGAAGGAAGAGGATGTAGCATATCTAAACACCCCCATCACCATTGATGAAATTAAAACAGTAATCAAATGTCTGCCGAAAAACAAAAGCCCAGGTCCAGATGGATTCACTAATGAATTCTATCAAACTTTCCAAGAGGAACTACTGCCAATCTTGGCAAGACTCTTTCATGAAATTGAACAAACAGAAACACTTCCAAATAGCTTTTATGAAGCCAACATCACCTTGATACCTAAACCAGACAGAGACGCTACCAAAAAAGAAAATTACAGACCAATATCACTGATGAATGCAGATGCAAAGATCCTCAACAAAATCCTGGCAAATAGGATTCAATGCCTCGTTAAGAAGATCATCCACTACGATCAAGTAGGTTTCATCCCAGGAATGCAAGGCTGGTTTAACATCCGTAAATCTATCAACATAATACACAACATCAATAACAAGAAAAATAAAAACCACATGATCATATCAATAGATGCAGAGAAAGCATTTGATAAGGTCCAACACCCATTCTTGATCAAAACTCTCAGCAAGATGGGAATGGAGGGAACTTTTCTCAATATAGTGAAGGCCATCTACCACAAGCCAGTGGCAAATATTATCCTCAATGGAGAAAAACTGAAAGCCTTCCCTCTAAATTCTGGCACAAGACAAGGCTGTCCTCTCTCACCACTCCTATTCAACATAGCACTGGAAGTACTTGCTATAGCGATTAGGCAAGAAAAGGATATCAAGGGAATCCAGATAGGAAAGGAAGAAGTCAAGCTCTCACTGTTTGCAGATGACATGATACTCACTTAGAAAACCCTAAAGACTCTATCAAAAAGCTTCTAGAAACAATAGACTCATATAGCAAGGTGGCAGGCTACAAAATTAACACACAAAAATCAATGTCCTTTCTATATACCAATAGTAATAAGGATGAAATGGACATTAAGAAAACAACCCCATTCACAATAGTACCACACAAACTCAAATATCTTGGAATCAACTTGATTAAATATGTGAAGGACCTATACAAAGAAAACTATAAAACTCTGCTCCAAGAAATAAGAGAGGACACACGGAAATGGAAACACATACCCTGCTCATGGATTGGCAGGATTAACATCATCAAAATGTCAATACTCCCCAAGGCATTATACAGATTTAATGCCATCCCTCTAAAGATACCCATGACATTCTTCAAAGAAGTGGATCAGACACTCTTGAAATTCATTTGGAACAATAAACACCCTCGAATAGCTAAAGCAATCATTGGGAAAAAGAATATGGGAGGAATTACTTCTCCCAACTTTAAACTGTACTACAAAGCAACAGTTATCAAAACAGCATGGTATTGGAATAAGGATAGGTCCTCAGATCAGTGGAATAGGCTTGAATACTCAGAAAATGTTCCCCAGACATACAACCATCTAATTTTTGATAAAGGAGCAGGAAATCCTAAATGGAGCAGGGAAAGCCTCTTCAACAAGTGGTGTTGGCACAATTGGATAGCCACTTGCAAAAAATTAAACTTAGACCCCCAGCTAACATCATGTACAAAGGTAAAATCCAAATGGATTAAAGACCTCGATATCAGCCCCAAAACCATAAGATATATAGAACAGCACATAGGCAAAACACTACAGGACATTACAGGCATCTTCAAGGAGGAAACTGCACTCTCCAAGCAAGTGAAAGCAGAGATTAACAGATGGGAATATATTAAGCTGAGAAGCTTCTGCACCTCAAAGGAAATAGTGCCCAGGATACAAGAGCCACCCACTGAGTGGGAGAAACTATTCACCCAATACCCATCAGATAAGGGGCTAATCTCCAAAATATACAAGGCACTGACAGAACTTTACAAGAAAAAAACATCTAACCCCATCAAAAAATGGGGAGAAGAAATGAACAGACACTTTGACAAAGAAGAAATACGCATGGCCAAAAGACACATGAAAAAATGTTCCACATCACTAATCATCAGGGAGATGCAAATCAAAACAACGATGAGATACCACCTCACACCCCAGAGAATGGCACACATCACAAAGAATGAGAATAAACAGTGTTGGCGGGGATGTGGAGAGAAAGGAACTCTTATCCACTGCTGGTGGGAATGCTGTCTAGTTCAACCTTTATGGAAAGCGATATGGAGATTCCTCCAAAAACTGGAAATCGAGCTCCCATACGATCCAGCTATACCACTCCTAGGAATATACCCTAGGAACACAAAAATACAATACAAAAACCCCTTCCTTACACCTATATTCATTGCAGCTCTATTTACCATAGCAAGACTCTGGAAACAACCAAGATGCCCTTCAACAGACGAATGGCTAAAGAAACTGTGGTACATATACACAATGGAATATTATGCAGCTGTCAGGAGAGATGAAGTCATGAAATTTTCCTATACATGGATGTACATGGAATCTATTATGCTGAGTGAAATAAGTCAGAGAGAGAGAGAAAAACGCAGAATGGTCTCACTCATCTATGGGTTTTAAGAAAAATGAAAGACACCCTTGTAATAATAATTTTCAGACACAAAAGAGAAAAGAGCTGGAAGTTCCAGCTCACCTCAGGAAGCTCACCACAAAGAGTGATGAGTTTAGTTAGAGAAATAACTACATTTTGAACTGTCCTAATATTGAGAATGTATGAGGGAAATGTAGAGCCTGTTTAGGGTACAGGCGGGGGTTGGGTGGGGAGGAGGGAGATTTGGGACTTGGGTGATGGGAATGTTGCACTGGTGATGGGTGGTGTTCCTTTTATGACTGAAACCCAAACACAATCATGTATGTAATCAAGGTGTTTAAATAAAAAAAAAATTATGCATTAAAAAAAAAAAAAAAGAAATGACATATACTAAACAAATAACAAGTGAAATAAAAAGGAAGATGGCCTTGGGTGAATTACAAGGGCTAAACCTTGGCTGTAAAGTTTTAATGAATCATAAACATATAGATTATCTAAGTGTCTGCCTTGCCTGCACTAGCCTAAGAAGGACTGTGGTTCGATCTACCGGCGTCCCATATGATCCCCCAAGCCAGGAGCGATTTCTGAGCTCATAGCCAGGAGTAACCCTGAGTGTCACCAGATGTAGCCCAAAAAAACAAACAAAAAAAATAAATTTCAGGTCTTTGTGTGTTCCTTGTCGTTGAGGACCTCTATGTGTGAGCCCCTGGGTTCAATTCCCAGCACCATAAAAATTACAAAAAAATTTTTTTTCAAAAATAACTCCAGGTAATAAATATATATCATCACAAAAATAAAGAAAAAAAGAGAAAAAAGAAAAATAATAATAAATATATATCATTATTTTAATATTTTCAAGTGAGTCACAACATGAATTATTCATTTATTTGAAAGTTCCTTATTATGTATTTTTCTACCATCATATATAGATATAAGATATCAATATATGTCATTTTATGGTGCCATGAAAGAGCCATAAGAAATTATCTTGGGTCCAGAGCAGTGGCACAAGGGGTAAGGCATCTGCCTTGCCCACACTAGCCTAAGACAGACTGAAGTTTGATCCCCCAGCATCCCATATGGTCCCCCAATCCAGGAGTGATTTCTGAGTGCATAGCCAGGACTAACCCCTGAGAGTCACCAGGTGTGGCCCAAAAACTAAAAAAAAAAAGAAAAGAAAAAGAAACTATCTTTACATCTTAGTGTTTTTTTCTTGACAGTGTTAGGCCAAAGGACTTTACTAAATAATCAACACTATATTTCCCCCAAAGATTCCCACATCCATTGATGCATGGGGGTCCTATTGTCCCACCTTTGCCAGCTTTGAATGAATTGAACCAAAATTTGAATTGAACCAAATACACAGTTAAAAAGGGGTCTAAGCAAGCTCTTCTTCTGCAAACTCATCACTTTACAGGTGGGCATGCTAAATCCTAAAATAATTAAATTATTGATTCATACTGCACAGCCTCTAAGTAAGTTAACTGGAAGTTAGAACTTCAGCCTACCTGCCTGGGCTCCTTTCCCATCTCACTTTCTAATAGCCTCTGATTTAAGGGAGAGCAGTATATGGAATAATAGCGCTGCCCCTCAAAAAAGATGTCCACCTCCTAAACTCTAGAGCCAGAGGGTCCCACCATATATGACCTTACATGACAAAGGAATTCTTCATATTTGATTAAGTTAAAGATCTTAAGATATGGGGCCAGAGAGATAGCACAGTGGTAGGGTATTTGCCTTGCATGCAGCTGACCGGATGGACCCGGGTTCGATTCCTGGCATCCCATATAGTACCCCAAGCCTGCCAAGAGTAACTTCTGAGCACAGAGCCAGGAGTAACTCTTGAGCACCAGATGTGGCCCAAAAACCAATCAATCAATAATTAAATAAATTGCTTTTTAAAAAAAATCTTAAAATTCCCCAGTGCCTGCCAGGAACTATTTCTGAGCAGACAGCCAGGAGTAACCCCTGAGCACCACTGGGTGTGGCCCAACAAAACAAAACAAAACAAAAGTCTTAAAATAGGCAGATTATACTAGATTTATCTGGGCAGAACCAATGTAATCCTAAGGGTCCCTATAAGTAAAAGAGGGAGATGTGAGGTTTGAAGCAATAGTGGAAACGAAGCTAGGAATTCAAGCAATCTCAGAGAGTAAAAAGGTATGGATATGAGAAACTCAGGCCTTATATTCATAGGGATTTTGGGTAACTAGAGGGTAGAATAGCCCTATGGGGTCGAGGTGAGCCCAGGGGATTGCACATATAAGATAAAGGGTCTTCCATTTGCACAGCATCCCTGGCTCCCCACAGCAGAATCTAACCACCAGTCCTGTGAGATAATAAATGTGCACTGATTGTTTTCAGACATTTTGTCTGTGTGATGTCGTTTAGCAGCAACAAAAAACCAACATGAGTTCTGTGCTAGCAACCTCAACAGGGGTACATGCCCGGATCTAGGTGATCAGCCTAGCGTAGGCCTGGAAGGCCGTCCACTGGCAGCTCTCCAGAACTAAGACTTCCTTTTCACTGTCAAGGCCACAAATCCAAACCCTCATAAGACCCCCAGAAAGGGAAAGCCTGCTTCAGAACAGAGCAGCACAGAGCAGGATAGAAAGAGAAGGGAATAGAGGGCATCCTGCCTGGGCTTCCTTTCCCTCCTCACTTCCTAACAGCGCCTGACAGCAGCAGGATACAAGGGGGAAGGAGCTGGACAAAAAAAAAAAAAAAAAAGGAAGAAGAAAAAAGCAAGATAGAGAGGAACGAAAAGGGCAGATTTGAGAGTGAGAGAGCTCCCCTGACAAAGTTGTGTGCTGTGTTCTGAGTCTCAATTTGTGTTTCATAACAACCCTAAAGAAAAAAATATTCGGGGCCGGAGAGATAGCACGGAGGTAAGGCATTTGCCTTGCATGCAGAAGGATGGTGGTTCGAATCTTGAAATCCCACATGGTCTCCCAAGCACTGGTGGGTGTGACCCAAAAACAAACAAACAAAAAAATTCTTTCTAATCAACCAAAATAATAATGTTTTTGTCATTTGGGTGCTTTCTGAAGACAATTTTAGGTAACTACTTAAGACAATTCATGCTAGAAAATACACAAAACCAGGAGACTGAATACACAGATAATAAACATTTGCTAAAGCTAAGTTCCCAGCTAATGGATGGCTTTCTGCTAAGGACAATTAAGCAATGTTTTTGTTTTTGGTTTGGTTTGGTTTGTTTGGGTTTTTTGGGGGGGCACACCCGGTGACACTCAGGGGTTACTCCTGACTATATGCTCAGAAATCATCCCTGGCTTGGGGATCATATGGGACACTGGAAGATGGAACCGTGGTCGTTCTAGGCCACCGCTCTGGTCCCAAGAGAGTTATGTTTAAGTTTCACCAAAACAGGAAAGTACCTTGGGGACATTTCAGTGGCTCACAGCATCAGCATTGCAAGCATGAGGCCCTAATTCTATCCCCAATACCACCACACACCAACCATACTCCTAGCAGCTCTACCATCAGGTATTTTCATGCCAAAGGCCATTGGCACATGTAGCTATGTTTGTGTGAAAGAAAGTGGGGGTGAAGAAAGAAGAGGGAAGGAAGGAGAGAGAGTGTACCATAGGGTTCCACTTGCAAGTTCTACAACCAGAATGTATGCAAGCAAACTAAGCAGAATTCAAGAGGGAGACCCTCCACCTACACCTTGGAGATTTGTTATGAACCACAAATTGAAACTCAGAACACAACACTCAATCTTGTCTGGGGAGCTCTTTCCCTCTCAGATCTGTCCTGAATGCACCTACCTCTACAATCCACCTCCAGCAAGCACCACAACTAAACGAGTAAGCACCTCAACCAAGTGTGATTCCCCAGTTACGGCAACAATGAAGGGAAGGGCAAGGAGACTATTGATTTTTCAAATTGTAATATGTAAGCACGAAAGTACTCTTTCCTTCAAGTATCCTTTCCCCTTTCTTTCCCCACTTTGCTACTATCATTGTTTCAAAGTCCTAGGGCCTTGCACACTTTTCTAGAAGGCAATTGATGAGATCCCAAAGAGACAAGAGTAGCTGGCTCCTCAACCAAGGTGAGAAGTCATCATCCAAGAGATAATACCATCCCCGGATGACTGAACTTAATGCTCTCAGCAATCTGATCCATGGTGAAAGCAAGAGCAATGGATATTTTCCATGGCTTCCAGAGTGCTAAGATTTGGGGCAATTCAGCAGAGATCTCCAGTCAGACATAAGGAGCAAAGAGCCCTAGAGGTTGAACATTCAAATATATTAAAGCCTGGAATAAAAATTTACTCTACCCAATCAATAACTAATTAATAACAATTAATTAACTATTAATCTGCTGATTTATTTTTCCTTTCTTGCTATTTGTCAGTTTTATATAAGAGAACTATTATTCAGAGTAACCTAATTCCAAACTGGGGCCAAGATTCAAAAATAATATATCTATGCACTGGAAAAGATGCTTGCCTTGCCCATAGGAGAGCACAGTTCAAATCCTTGGCACTCAATATGGTCCCACAAATACAGCCAGGGGTCACAACTGAATTCAGGATCAGGAAAAGTCCCTGAGCATCATCAGATGACCCCAACCCCCTCCCATAAGAAAATTACAAGATTTTTAAATTGCATATTTTATCTGGCTCACGATAATGTAGCTCTCACCTCAAGGAGGGGTGAGTGGCGGGTTGCGGGAGCTGCGGGCAGCCGTCTCTTCTAACCCTAAAGAGAAAGGCATAGGTGCTTTGCCTTGGCAACTTGTTCACTGTTTGGGGGCTGGCTGGTTCTCGCCCTTCCCGAACCCTCCTCCGTCCCCATCCTCCATCCCCGTCCAAGGTCGTGGTCGGTCCGGGCTTCTTCGGAGGCACCATTGCCATCGCGAAGAGTTCGCCTCTGTCAGCCGCGCGGCTTGGGGCCAGGTGGAGTCGGTCCCTCCACGGTGCCTCCCCGAGCTGTGGGATCTGTACGCGGGACTCGAACCCTACACTTAAAAAAAAAAAAAAAAAAAGAAGAAGGGGCGAGTGCAGTTAGAACACTAACAACTACCATGACAATGTTAATGATGAGAGTAGAGGGCCCAGAGAGTAGAGGGTACAGAGAGTAGAATGCCTGTGTTGGGTGGAGGGATATGGGGTGAATTGGTGGTGGAACTGTTGCACTGTTGAAAGGTGTTCTTTTTGTGACCAAAACCATGTTTGTAATCACGGTGTTTAAATAAAAATAAAAAAAAAATAAAAAAAATTTTATTAGCTAGAGATAGCATTCAACACATAGAGGATAATTTAGTAAATAGACAAAAAGATATAGAGTAAATTTAGTAAATAGACAAAAAGATATAGAGCAGAGTGAGAGCTGGTACAAAAATTGGTTTTCTACCACTCCATGGATAACAACAGTGCTCCCAGCCTTTTTGGGGCCCTTCATTGGCTTTATGTTGCTAGTTTCCTTTGGTCCTTGGGCTTTTCGCAAACTCACCACCTTCGTAAAGAATCAAGTGGATGAAGCAACCAGAAAGGACTCAAAGGTTCTGTACCAACAACTATGCACCTCAGAAGACCAGCTGACACCTGACATCTCCCCTCCTGCCAACTCTCTGCCACTTAAGTTTGAAGTTATCGAGGAGCTGGCGCATAGACCTCAATCTGTGCGCTCGCGCCTTGCCAAGCTTTGGAAACGACTGAATCAAGGGTAGCAGATGCGGTGACTGGAAGCCCCACACCTCTTCACCCAGTGTGGCCAGTCCACCGAGGCACGTCTGTCCCTTCCATATTGTATACTAAACAGGGGGAGATGTGGGAGACCGAGCACCCCACATATCAAAGGAACTCTGAATGAATTTTTCACCGCCTGCCTGATTCAAGCCACAAAAGTTTGCATAGCCCCGAACCAACAGAAAACTCTGCAAATAAATTTAGCTCAGCACAAAGAATCTGGCTTAACCAGATGCCTTAACCTTTCCATGGAACCTGTTTTTGTAACTGCTCTCAAGCATGTAGTTATAGATATGTTTTTGTAAAGTTTAAATTATGATCCTTATTGCTTGCACAAAAGATAGATCTAAATGGAAAATAGGCTAAACAAATAATTGTATTTGCGTAAATATCAATTAGCTATTTGTTTAAAAATTTGTTTCCCCTCCCCCCATCCTGCCAGGTTCCTCTTTATCCTTCCCGCCATCAAAATGTGTTTATGCTCCCATTGGTTAAAATTGTTGTACTTGTATAAATAATGTTTTATTGAGACCGTGTGAATTAAAAGTCTTTCACAGTTAAAAAAAAAATCAGAGAAGTATTACAGGAATAAAGATATTTTTTTGTAAAAAAAAAAAAAAAACAAATTAAAAAAAAATTTTTAATAAAATTGCATATTTTGAGTGACTTTACAACATATTGCCACTTGAGGGCACCAAAGTTTTAAAAATACTTTCATGTTTTCTGAAATGGTCGATTTTTGTCTTTTTTTTTTTTTTTTTTTTTTTACAAATTTGGTTATTCAGTTTTATGGACGGGGGCTGGAGGACACAAAGATGAGCAAGACATAATCACTCCCTTTAGTGAATGGGTTCAATGTTTTGTAGAAATGGCCTGACTGCTTGCTACAAGGGAGGGTGGCATGTTTTGAATTAAGTATTGTTGCTTGATAGAAGCAGTGATGTTTTGGGCCCGGAGAGATAGCGCAGCGGCATTTGCCTTGCAAGCAACCAATCCAGGACCAAAGGTGGTTGGTTCGAATCCCGGTGTCCCATATGGTCCCCCATGCCTGCCAGGAGCTTTCTGAGCAGACAGCCAGGAGTAACCCCTGAGTGTCGCCAGTGTGGCCCAAAAACCAAAAAAAAAAAAAAAAAAAGTGATGTTTTAAGGTCTCAACTCCAGAGTCTGACCCCCTATCACAGTTTGATGAGGTTCAATTATTTCCATTATAATAATAATGTAATACTTTGAATCCCACAATTTTTTTTAGTATCTCTGAGAAAACATTACTGATACTTTTGGTGTCTTGTTTTGGGGGTTTGTTTGTTTTTTGTTTTTGGGTCACACCAGGTAGCACTCAGGGGTTATTCCTGGCTCTATGCTCAGAAATCGGCCCTGGCAGGCACAGGGGATCATATGGGATACCGGGATTTGAACCACCGTCCTTCTGCGTGAAAGGCAAATGCCTTACCTCCATGTTATCTCTCAGCCCATGTTTTGTAGTTTTTCTTGTTTTTGTATTTGTTTTTTTTTTTTTTTGTTTTTTAGGCCACACCCGTTTGATGCTCAGGGGTTACTCCTGGCTAAGCGCTCAGAAATTGCCCATGGCTTGGGGGGACATATGGGACGCCGGGGGATCGAACCGCAATCCTTCCTTGGCTAGGGCTTGCAAGGCAGATACCTTACCTCTAGCGCCAACTCACCGGCCCCGTCTTTTGGTTTTTTAATTCTTGAAAACTTCAAATTAAAAAATAAAAAAGACTGGGGAAGAACTATTTTGGGACACAGTTGATGGTTTTTCAGGACTTATTCCATATTGTCACCAAGAATCACTCCTGGTGATGTTGGGGATCTAAGTGGTGGTCAGCATGTAGGGGAAGTGTTTTAACCCCTCTACTATTTCTCAAGCCCCTAAAATTTGATGCAAAGCATTATTTTGTAATTCTTTATACTAAAATTACTAGAGTTAAGAATAGTTTATTTAGAATCAGATAGCTCAACAAGCTGAGCATATGATTCATATGCAGACTCAGATTCAATATCTAGCACAAATATTCCCCCTACCCCCATTTCCACTCCAGTCAGAAGCACAGGGTTATCTCCTGGACCAAATTGCCATTAATTTTCATGCAAAGCTGTTATATATTTATCTAATGATATTAAAAGTGATGAAACAGCCACATACTTTCTTTTAGAAGAATCTACTTCAAAAAAAGAAAAAGGCAAAACTATAAACAGAAAAGAGGCCCATGGAAACATAATTTACATGTAGGAGACCCAGGTCTGCTCCTTGGCAAATGGTTCCCTTAGCACCACCCAGGCAAACCTCAAGCAGAGCCAGGAATAGTGCCTGAGCATTGCCAGATATGACCCCAAAGCCAAAAACTAAAAAAAGAAAATAGGGGTATGGGGGGCAAATAGTACAACAGGTATGCTCAGGGCCAACCTGGGTTTGATCCCTGCCACAACACCAGTGGAGATCCAAGGACACAGCCAGGAATAAGTCCTGACCAGCCCAAGATACGAAGCTTCCCACAAAGAGTGGTGAGTGAAGTTAGAGAAATAGCTACACTAACAACTATCATGACAATAATAGTGAGAGAAATAGAATGTCAGTCTTAAATACAGGCAGAGGGGAGGGGAGGGGGAAGAAAAAGGGTATTGGTAGTGAGAAGTTTGCACTGGTGAAGGGGGGGATGTTCTTTTTTATGACTAAAACCCAACTACAAACATGTTTGTAAGTCCTGAGCATTACCAGTGTGACCTCCCCAAAATAATAAAGATGAATATGCTAAAAAAAAATTATCCCCTTGGCTTTAAACATGCTAATAACTTACATAATACCTTATGCAGAATATTTTTAGTCTTAAAATGCTACTTAAGTTACAGCATCATTTGAGATGTTTCAAGTATAGAATTTAAATAAAACAAAAAACAGGGGTGGGGGGCGGAGAGATAGCATGGAGGTAGGCATTTGCCTTTCATGCAGAAGGTCATCGGTTCAAATCCCGGCATCCCATATGGTCCCCCGAGCCTGCCAGGAGCAATTTCTGAGCCTGGAGCCAGGAGTAACCCCTGAGCGCTGCTGGGTGTGACACAAAAACAAAAAAACAAACAAGGGGCCGGGCGGTGGTGCTGGAGGTAAGGTGCCTGCCTTGCCTGCGCTAGCCTAGGACGGACCGCGGTTCGATCCCCCGGCTTCCCATATGGTCCCCCAAGAAGCCAGGAGCAACTTCTGAGCGCATAGCCAGGAGTAACCCCTGAGCGTCACAGGGTGTGGCCCAAAAACCAAAAAAAAAAAAAAACAAACAAAAAATCATGTTGAAGTGTGCACCAGAAATTCATATCCACCCAGAACTACAGAATATCAATTATAGAAAGTCTTTGCAGAGGTAGTTAGCTAACAGGTCCTGCTGGAGTTAGGCTTCGACCAATCAATGACAGGTGTCTGTTCTTATAAGGAGAGAAATACAAACACTGAAAAATCATGTGAAGACTGAGGCATAATCAGAATTATGCTGCCATGAACCAAGTGTTGTCAAGGATCACTAGTCAGACTATCCTCTCTATGAAGAGGCAGGGGTCTTCTGGAAACTTCACAGAAAGCAGGGCCACTGAACACATTTTTAGACATCCAGCCATGATCATGAGCAAAATTATTTTAAAGCAATCCAGTTTGTGACACATTATCATAGCACCCTAGGAAAACTATTATTTTAAACTTGGATGTAGTCAGTTTTGTCAGTAAAAAATACTGTGCCTCAAGCTTTCCAAGTTAGACAAGAAAAAAACATCATAGCTCTTTCAGGGTTTCTGCACTGACTAGAGAAATCCACACATAAGGAGAGATTCATTAAAACACCAATACCTGGTGGCAGAAAGACAATATGAAGGTGCTTTTGCCTTACTTGTGGCTGACCCTGGTTCCAACTCTAGCAGTGATCCTGAGCACTGAGCCAGGAGTAAGACCCAGGCACAGGCAAGTGTAGAACTCCTGCCCCTTTCCACTAAAAAAAAAAAAAAAAAAAGCCACTAGGTAAGATAGTACCAAAGATACATTACTTGCTTTGCAGACCTACATTTGATCCCAGTCACCCATATAGTCCCCTAGCCCTGCCAGGTGTGACCCGAGCACAGAGCCTCAAGTATACCCTGAGCATCACTGTGTGGCAGTGAGAGCAAAGAGAAGGGGATGCAAGAAGAGAGGAGGGGAAGGGAGAGAAAAGGAGGGGGGAGGGGAGACCAAATTCAAGTCCAAGCAGTTGGTCAATAACCCAAGAATGCCTATGCTTATGAGGTCAGAAAAATAAAGACCACAAAGAACAATCCAGTCTGTATTGAGGTATACTAGGAGAAATCTATTCTGTTTATACTATCCCCAGCCTGAAACTTGTTCAAATTAGCAAATACAATTTTTCACAGAACTCTTCTAATAACTCAGGGGCTGGAGTGATAGGGCAGTGGTAGGGTGTTTGTCTTGCACGCGGCTGACCCAGGGCGGGACCTTGGTTCAATCCCCAGCATCCCATATGGTCCCCCAAGCTAGGAGTAACCCCTGAGCATCACCAGGTGTGGCCCCTCCCCCCCAAAAGAACTCTTCTACTAAACATTTAATACAATTTCCCCACTAGTCACAGATGCCTTAATTTTATAAAACATACTAAAGCTAGTCAAGGAATTCCCTGAGCTGTCATATTTGTAAACTACACACCTAATACTCAATAGTACCAGGCACCTAAGTGTTGAAGATGTAAATGGCTTTGGTCATGTTCCATCATTACCTAGTGAATTTTTGAAACATTTAACAATCTTTAACACCAGAACTTCATAGTAAGTCAAGGTCTGGAACTCATTCACCCCAAAAATTCACTGAATTTTTGTGCACAAAACTTGACTGAACTTTAAATGAAAATTCAGTACTTTTAGAAAGTCCTTTATTTAAATTTTTTTTTTCTTCTGCCTGCTGATAGCCAGAACATGCCAGACTGTGGTTCTCACCAGGTCCTTTGCTTATGGTGCTTGCCCACAAGCTTGCTGCGGGTCACACACATTTTAGCTGGAGTACTCACCAGGGTTGCCTTGGTGTTCACAGGCTCTCAGGTTGCAAACTTGGTTGTAGTGCTTTCGAGGAAGTTACTACCTTTAGTTGCAAAGTTTTGACATATCTGGCCATGGTGGGATTATAAATCACTTTTAGTATCAACAAACACAATATGCAGGATCACTCAAGCATGCAGATATATCATTCAGAATTCCCTCCAATCCCCTAAACCGTGGGCAGTGGAGAGTGGGAGTGGGTGTAATGTGTTTACACTCACAAATGCTCCAGAGTTACTCTTGGAGGTGCTTGTTAAAATGTTCAGACACTGAGAACATATATGGTTTAACTTTCCTGCCCTCAGCTATGTAGGAGGGGCAGGTAAAATTAAAAAAAAAATCCTGTTTCCTTAACGGGGACATATTTTGAGTATTCTCATTCATTAGTATCTTGAATAATTGGACATTATTTGGTTATGTCATTTTAGTGCGAAAAGAGAAATTGTTGCAAAAAATTAGCAAATTAAGACTAGTTTTTACAGTCATTACTGGTGGACTGCCATGATTTCTACTAAGGCAAGCCAAGATCTTAGTCAACTTCCCCCCAACATGCCAGTAAATTGGCCTCCATTGCTAGACATACTCATCTAACTATAGTCACTTTCAAAGTAATTTCTGAATGAGACATCTACATTTCCCTACAGTTGTAAGCAATCATACAGACCTTGATGTTTAAGCTCAACAGAAAAAGCCTGACATCCCAATTCATTATCTTTGAGAGCATTTCAAAGTGCTGAAATTTGGTCAACATACTTCTGTTTATGATCTGCCTTCTACTACCTCACTAGTCTCATCTGTACCTACACTCGAGAGTAAATATATTTTTTAAAAAAGCATGAATTTACACAGGCCAATTACATTGCCTAAAATTCTCTAATTCCCTAATGTGTCTCAACTGTTACTCCCCAAAGTATCTGGTAATTTATACCACTGGGATAATAATGACATCTCATTTCTACTTCCTTTTCAAAATGGAATTTGAAAATACATGGAAAGAAACCATGTATTTTAATGATGTATGAAAATCGCCTTCACATTTATTTGGAATAAGATCCCGTAACTAGGATGAATGACAGAACATTCCCTTTAAACTCTGAAGCCAGTTTTGGCCCTCCATCTAGCTTCAACTAGGTATTATTGTAGGTTTCCCTTGCTGAAGCAATGGTGTAAATTGGGAGGCACGTTGGAGCAGTGATTCAGATCAAATCCTGGTATTTGAACCAACTGTGGGCCAAAAAGTGCACAGGAACAAGGATGTAGCAAGCCAGTGCTGGGGGCCTCCCACAAACCAGTAAGACTCAGAAGATCAAATGCTGTCTCGGGCACAGAAAAACTTATACACTTGAACCCCTTGAGCTTTCTCCTCAGACCCATTCTCACTTTTCCCCCAGTTTCTGTGATGGCCTCCAAAATTCTCAAAGTATGTGTTCTACCACTAAGCTTTATCCTCCTCAATTTATTTTCAATATAAATGTATAGCTCCAAGCTAATATCTGTATTTCAACTTCAATGAAAAACATGGAAATTTAAAAATTCTGATCCTTAAATCCTTCTCATCCTTAAATTTAGATACAAACTTAGATACGATTTTGAAATGCCATTAAACTGTTCATTAATTGAATTTCATATTTAAAAGACAAGCTGAGGGGGACCGGAGAAGTGGCGCAAGCAGTAAGGCATCTACCTTGACAGCACTAGCCTAGGATGGACCACGGTTCAATCCCCCAGTGTCCCATATGGTCCCCCAAACCAGGAGCGCATAGCCATGAGTAATCCCTGAGCGTCGAGTGTGCCCCTCCCCCCATAAAAAGGACAAGTTGAGGAAAGAATGTATTAAGGGGAAATTATTTAAAAAAGAAAATACTCAAAACTTTGGGGGATGTTATACATTAATTGTAGTAGTTTCACAAATCAAAGCAACTAATACATGATTTCAGCATGTACTTTGTTGATCTAAACTTAAGTGTTGGTGCTCCCCCCCCCAAAAAAAAATCGGTGCAGAGAAACTGGGTTTGAAGAATCATAAATTAGCTTTTTGAAGACCTCCACAGCCTATTCTGAGTTCAACATTTCTACTAGATGTACATTATAACAGGTTTGTTACTTTTAGCTCCCTTTCAAACAATATGGCCCATATGCAACCAGTTGTTCATTAATAAGTTCAAATTAAACTAAGCTTTAACAGTTCCATCAAAATATACATGTACAATCTCAGTAATCAAACTTATTAATGCTATCATTTATACATAACCATATTTAACATATTTAAATAACCATATTTAAAGCATAACATTAACTGTATTCCTATATTACAATGCATAAACTGACATAATTGACAAATGGCAAGAATTATGCCCCCCGTTTAAACATCTAGGCATGAAGATGTCAGAAAAAATGGAGAAAAAAAAAAGGCTGAGATTATATTTGGGACACACTCAGTAGTGCCCAGGGCTTAATACTGGCTGTGCTCAGAGATCACACCTACAGGCTACAGGGAACCATATTTGGTGAGGATCAATCCCAAGCCAAGTACATAGAAGACAAATGTCCTACAGTAGTACTACAGCTCAGGCCCTAAAAATTCTCCCCCCCCCCCCCAAAAATAGTAAATATGGTAAGGTAGATCTTGTAACATATTTGAGGTTCTCTTCTAGGTAAAATAAAATTTAAAAGTGACTAAATTAGGGTATACAATAAATACCTTCTAAAAATATAGATATGGGGCTGGATAGTATTGTGGGTAGGGCATGTGACTGACCTTGGCACCTCATATGGTTAAGCCTGCCATGAATGATCTTTGAACACAGAAACAAGAGTAAGCCTTGAGCACTGCTGGATGGGGCCCAAAAAACCTACCTACACCCACACGATATTTAAAATGTATTTAACATTTTCTGTTATCACTCTTATCATTAATTCTGAGGGGGGAAAGATTGTGCTGTTCATCAGTCTCAATGTGAATCCCCCCCAAATTCGCTTATGAAATCTGAATATTGAAATACTGAAAAGGAAAAAGCAAAAACATTGGAGCTTTCTAAGCAGATCAATTAAAATTTTTAAAAAAGTGAGAATTAGCCAACTTTAACAAAATCTAGAGCATTTTTGTTCTAAGATTATGTTATTTATAAGTGAAATATATTTAAACATGGGGGATGTGAATGGGAACAGCTAAAGGCAAATGAGTTAAAACCAAAAAAAATCAAAAAACACATAAAGCCAAGCTACTTTCTAGTCAGCAGTAAAACAAATTAAAGATGTGCAAATGAAAAAGTGGTCAACATTCATTTAGTAAGATTAAAGCAGCTGAGTCTATTTTCCAAAGCTTTCTTTTTGTAAAATTAGAAAGTAATCACCATCTTTCATAAAGTATAATTTTGTTTTAATATGTGAATAAAGCACAGTGTTTATTTAGTAGAGACCAATACCTTGAATACTACAGAGAACAACATTCTGAAAATCCAGTTTATTTTCCATGTTGTGGACAGATCCAGTCAATGTGATCAGTTTTTCTGCATGTGTAATAATTTATCAAAATAAGTTTTCCCACAAGATTCTTTTCCACCAGCCCAGAAAATCCTGGTCTGACAACATACCCAAATAAAGCTCTTAGAAATCACCTCTTAAAATTTGTAAGTGTGGCCAAGTCTTTCCTGTAACATTTACTGAACTACAAATGGCTAAAGAGCAATTATGTTTGGAAAGGTGACTAATACAACAGTTGAATTCATGAAATTAATTTTAGTGCACTTTGCTCCAGATTTAGCCAACATGCTACATTGTCCTTTGGGGGGAGGGGAGGGAATTGGGAGCGCACAAAGTAGACTTGAGGAGTTCCATTGTAAGAAAAAGGTATGACTCTGCAAGCAAAACAGTGTAAGCTGCCTTTTTTTCCTTAAGACCTGGACATTTTAAGACAGAAGCTTTGCAAAACATTACACAATTTTTTATTATTAAATGAGAAAAATCTCATTTGTTACATCGTCACATTGCTAGTCAGAGAAATGCTGCAGTGATGAAGAAGGTCAATGTTGGATCAACCAAAGTCCTCATTTCTACAACATTCATTTACAAAGAAATAAAGTTCAACACAGCCCAACACAACATTCTTGGGTTTTCTTCATATTGAAGTCCCCCCAAAAAATCATCTTCTAATGGGGTTTTTTACTACATAAATTATAGTTCTTCATTTTTACAATTCACCCCAAATTGTATGAGATGTATCACACTAAAATTTCTAAAGCTGTTAGGAAATCCTTCACACATCATCATCATCTGATGTGTCACTGCTACTTGTTTCTGTGTCATCATTCTCAATAGTGGGTTTGAAAGTGCTGTTTTTCCAGGGTCCAAACTTGAAGTCACAGATCAGACCATTTTTCAAAATACCATTTTTCCGCAGGCCATTCTTCTGTAACTAAAATGTCAAAGATAACAATCATTAAATAGTTCACTTCATATCAAGAGTTACAAGTAATGATAACTATGAATATATTAGTAAAATTGTTCTCCACCTTACATACAGGTAATTGAGCAAACTGATGTAACAAAAAATATTTCTTAGGAATAAATCACTATACTTTAAGAAAAAAGATGTTTCAGTTCTTCAAATCCCTAAATCAGAAAAAGCAATAATTTTGAAACCAAAGGGCAAGACAAACCTCAATTGTCATTAACCCGTACTAAACTTTTCATTTCCTTATTTGAAAATTTTAAAAAACATCGAGTACACTACCCATGTTCTCGCTCTACTGCATAAAACACACAATGTATAATCACACATTCTCTATTGAAAGATATTTTAATATCTGAGTTATTAAAATACTCTTTTAATTAATCATATACACATAGATCATTTATCTCATACTCATAAATTATCCAGATGTTCCTTATCCTAAAACACAAATCTACATACACTCCTGGAACAACATAAATAATCCTTTAAATTTTTATTCCAATCCTAGATCAAAGGTAAAGGCAGAACCCATAATATCACCCAAATTAAAATTCCAACTCCAAATTTGATAAATTACATTGCCTAAAGAAAATTATTCAACATCTGAGTCTTCATTTCATCATCTGGGAGAGAACACAAGTAAGTCTTTAAAATACAAGTCAGAAGTCAAAGTGATAGTGATAGCACAGCAAGTAGGGCATTTGCTTTGCACGCGGCCAACCTAGGTTCAATCTCTGGCATCCCATATGGTCCCACAGCCAGGAGTTATTCCTGAGCACTGCCAGGTGTGGCCCACAAACAAAAACAAAATATTTTTTTGATATGAACATGAAAATTGAAATCAAAAATTCATAGAGTAATGTCTGAGCACAGAGCCAGGAATAACCACCAGGTATGGCCCAAAAACAAATAATTAGAAAAGAGTTTCTAGGAGGGCCAAAGCAATAGTACTACTGCAGGTAGGTGTTTGCCTTACACATAGACAGTCCAGATTTAATCACTGACATCAGATATGGTCCCTCAAGCCCAGTCCTGAATAACAATGAGTGTGGCCCTAAAAAGCAACAAAAAATTTAAAAAACCAATATAAGGCTACAGTAAATACAGAAATATTTCAATGAGCTGAATATGTTTTGTACACAGGAGGCCAGGTTCAAATCCTGCACAAGGTCCCCAGGATAGAAATAAGTGACCCTTCGGCACAGACTGTGGAGTAAATAAGCTCTCATTACACCAACCCCCCCCACACCAAGTAATGAGTCTTTATTAACAGACTAGATCCTTCTTTTTCAGTCTAAATCATATAATATGAAAAATAAATCTATTTGTGAGTTCAGAGAATTATGTATGTATAAAGAAAAACGAGATTTAAAATGTTTTAAAATGATTATACATGGTAAAATCAAAGGTAAAGCACACAAATTACTAAGAGAAAATCTGAACAATGTCAAACACTATTTTCAATAATTCCTAAGGACTGTACATCCAGATTCAAAGTCATTTCTGCCTCTACTAAAGGCAAATTATATATAATGTGCCTAATGATTTGTAAATAAAACAAAAATTCCTCCTCCCAAAAATGGTTATTATGCTATCCTGATAAAGGGCAAATTACAATGAATTGTATGATTCAATCATACCTGTTCACTAATAACTTGGAATTCTCTCATTTCATCTTCAGTTAAAGGAGCACAAGTTTCATCATTTTCACTGTCTTCTTGCCAGCCCATCTCCTTTAACAATCTGAAAAAAGAGTTAAGAAAACTGATGAAATAATTTTATTGGATTATGCCTAATATGTCTATTATACAAATGTCCTAAAATATGATTTTATTTTAAGTTTTTATTTTGTCTTCCTAGGTTTAGAGATAGTACAGAGTTAAGGTGCTTGAACCTGTCCCTAACCAACCAAATTTGATCCTGAAACCTACTGTCCCTCAGAACCACACCAAGAGTGATCCCAAACCACTACCAAGTACAGCCCTAAAATCTATTCCAAAATGAAGTAAATTTTAAAATTGTTCAAAAATGAATTAACAAGCACACTTGCGCTGGGAAGACAGTTCGAGGCTAACAGTAGACACTGCACAAAGAGATCTAATTAAATCCCAGCAGCACATGGTCTCTCAACCCTGAACCCTGCCAGGTGTAGCCAAAAATCATAAAGGAGAAGTGAGAAAGAGAAAATAGGTACTAATTGGAACACAAAGACAATGACTTAAAGTACTCTTTAATAATGATTAAAGTTTCATCTTGTGGTTAGGTAAGGTGCCATCATACTTGGGATGGAACCTGCTCTATGGGATTCAGCTCTTGGAATTGAATCTGCATGCCCCAGCCTCCTTCAATGAACCCCAGACCTCCTAGCCATGCCTCTTGTCCTCTTCCCAATCTTAGGAGAAAAAAGCTAAAAATATTCCACCAAATTAGTTTTATAAAGTAGGTAGAGAAATATAACAACTGCTAAGACCACTCACTGTTAATTTAAGGGGTTGGTAATTAAAAGTGCTATGCCAGGTACAAGATACAGTAATGAACAAAAACAAACATGGGCTGGAGCAATAAATAGCATAGCAGGTTAAGGTGCAACTAAAAGAACAAAAAAGAACCCTTCCCCCCACCCCCAAAATAAGCCAACCAGAACAAGTGCTGGTGGCACTGCAAAGAAAGGAACTCTGAATCACTGCTGCTGAGAATATAGACTGGTCCAAGACTTTTTGGAAAATAGTATGGACATTCCTCAAAAAGAAAAAGAAAGAAAGAAAAAACCTAGAAATTGAGCTCCCATATAATCCTGCAATACCACTCTGGGGAATATAAAGTAGGGATCCAAAACAGTGCAAAAAAGGCATCTGCACTCCTATGTTCATTGCTACACAATCTGGAAACTCCCCCCAATTATCTGAGAACAGATTAGTGAATAGAGAAACTATGGTACACCTATATGATGAACTACTACATCGCTGTTAGGAAAAATGAAGTCATGAATGATTGCACTCATTTGTGGGATTTTTTGGGAGGAGGGCACATCCACTAACGCTCAGGGGTTACCCCGGCTATGCGATCAGAAATTGCTACTGGCTTTGGGGGACCATATGAGATACCAGGGATCGAACCCAAGTCCATCCTGGTTAAGCCACCCAACCACTATCACTCCAGCCCCCCAAATTTTTTAATTTTTAAAGTATAGCACTAATACCCAGAGACAACAAAGGACCAAGAGGACAATCCAAGCTTGCCGCAAAGAGCAGGAGAGTTCAGTTAGGACAGAGAAGAGACCACTATGATAATGAAAATTAAAAACAATCACTCTAGTAAAATACTGGATTCTGAAAGGCAAAAATAAATATACATAATAATCCTTCAGCAACAAATGATATTGCAAGCCAGTGTCTAAAAGGGTTGGTAAAAGGGTGAAGAATTGAGAAAGGGGGTGCAAACCATGTCCAATGGGGGGGAAGGGTGGAGGGCTGAAATAGAGGGAGGCGAAGGGGGGAGAGGAAGAGAGGGACTGGCAAGCTGCAGGGAGGAAATAAGGAAAAAGTAAGAGAAACCGAAACATGAGTGCAGAAAATGTGCACTAGTGAATGTTGGACACTGTGTGACTGTATCACAATCATGAACAACTACAATTGTATCACAGTAATTTAACTAAAAAAATTATAAAAAAAAAAAAAAAAAAGGTAGGGCCAGAGCAGTGGCACGGCAGTAGGGTGGCACACAGCTGACCTAGGACTGACTATGGTTCAATCCCCTGGCATCCCATATGGTCCCCCAAGCCAGGAGCGATTTCTGAGTGCATAGCCAGGAATAACCCCTGAGCATCACCGAGTGTGGCCCAAAGACCAAAAAAGAAGTAATTCCTAAGCACCAGAATATTGCTTAAAAAAAAAAAAAATTAGGCCAAAGCCCAGCGAGAAGGGTATTTTGCCTTAAATGTGGCTGACCTGGGTTCAATGCCAGCATCCCATATATTTCTCCCCTTGAACTACCAAGAGTGATTTCTGAGCACAAAGCCAGGAATAACCCTTTAGTAATGTCACCCAACCAAAAAATCAAAAATAATTTTAGGGCCCAGAGCAATAGTATAAGTATAATGAGTGGAGCATTTGCTTTGCACTCCACCGCCCTGAAACCCATAGTCCAGCAAGCACTGCCAGGAGCAATTCCTGAGTGCAGAGCAAGGAGTATGCTTTTATGCTTTAAGCATCCCCAGATGTGACCCAAAGTGCAAAAATTTAAAAAATAATAAAACCGGGGCCGGGTAGGTGGCGCTGGAGGTAAGGTGTCTGCCTTGCAAGCGCTAGCCAAGGAAGGACCGCGGTTCGATCCCCCGGCGTCCCATATGGTCCCCCCAAGCCAGGGGCGATTTCTGAGCACATAGCCAGGAGTAACCCCTGAGCATCAAACGGGTGTGGCCCAAAAACCAAAAAAAAAAATAATAATAATAATAATAAAACCATAAAAAAAGAAAAAAAAAACACTTTGTCCCAATTGTGGTTTGAATTCTTTTTTTTTTTTCTTTTAAGTTTTTGGACATAGCTGGTGACACTCAAGGATCACTACTGGTGTACCCATATTGAAAGCCAGGGATTAAAACTCAGATTGGTCACATGCTAGGCAAATGCCCTGCCCACAGTTACTATGGCTCTAGTCCCAACTGTGGTTTGAAATATAAGTGAAATGAAGTTGAAATTATAAATTCTTAAAAAGATGCTACAAAATATGTAGAATACAGCCCTCATTCCCCCTGTGAAGTTCTAAGAGAAGTAGCATTAAAATAAAACAGAAGTCAATTCAGACAATACTGATAACAAATTGAGTCCTCTATGAAAACTAATTTAGTAGTTTCTCAAAATGTTAAGCAATTTGTATATCAAACTGACATGCATTCCTATGTATATCACATACATAGATCCTAATTATTTAAATTCTAAGTATTTACACACAAAAAAGACCTTACAAAAACACATTTAAATGTTTTTAATAGCACTGTAACTAAAACAGCTATATAAACAAATTCAGAATAGAGATATTAAGAAACTTGCCTGTCTGCAGCAAATTCTAATTTGATTTCTAGCACAATATACAATCCTGTGAGTACCCGCCCCCACCCCAGTCAAAAAATAAGACCTGGGGGCCTGAACAATAGCACAGTGAATAGAGCATTTGCCTCGCACACAGCCAAGCCAAACTCAATCCCTGGCATTCCATATTGTCCCAAGCCTGCCAGAAATGTCTGAGAGCAGAGCCAGGAGTAACCCTAGCACCACCAGGTGTAGCCCCAAAAACCAAAAATATAAATAAAAATAAAATAAATAATAAAATAAGCATTGAGCAAAGAGCCAGATGTGCCCCTACTCTTCTAAAAAGAAAGCCAGTATTGGGCCAGAGAGATAGCACAGCTGTAGTGCGTTTGCCTTGCACGCAGCCAATCCAGGACAGATGGTGGTTCGAATCTCAGAATCCCACATGGTCCCCTGTGTCTCCCAGAAGCAGTTTCTTTTCTTTTTTTTTTTTTTTGGTTTTTGGGTCACACCTGGCAGTGCTCAGGGGACCATATGGGATGCTGGGATTTAAACCACCATCCTTCTGTACGCAAGGAAAATGCCCTTACCTCTCTCTATGCTATCTCTCCAGCCCCAGGAGAGAAATCTGAACACAGAGCCAGGAGTAACCCGAGTGCTGCTGATGTGACTCAAACCAAAAAAAAAAAATTGTATTTATTGTGAAAAACACAATGTGGTAGCATAATACAGTGAGTAATTTGGCAATGAAAGAGAAATGGGACTAGACAGTACAGCAGGTAGGGAACTTGCCTTGCATGTGACTGACCTAGGCTCAATACCCAGCATCCCATATGACCTCACCACCACTGAAGTAATCCCCACTGCCAGAAGTAATGTATGATGCGGTCAGGAATGACCCCTGAACACTGCCAGGTATAGCCAAAACAAAAAACAAAAAACAAAAAACAAAACAAAAAAAAACAACCACCCCTCAAAAAAAAAAAAAAAAAAAAGAGAGAACAGTGTAACAACACATGCTACAATATTAACATTTAAAAGCAAGATAACTGAAAGATGTCAAATAAAAAAGATCAAGTAATTTAAGCTTCTATTATGTTTAAGATATCCAGAAAAGGCAAGTTTATAAATATGGAAAGCAGTCTGTAGGTTGCCATTGGACAGAGTAAAAATTAGCAACTGCAAAATATTGTGGTTTCCTTTTGGAACTGTTCTAAGTTAAGACTGTAATGCCAGGCTGATGTGACAGTACAACAAGTAAGGAGACTACCTTGCATGGGCTGACCCAGGTTTAATCTCCAGGATCCCCCAAGTACACCAGGAGTAAGTCTTGAGTGCAGAACCAGGAGAAATTCCTGAGTATTGCAAGGTATAGCCCAATAAACCAAACAAGGTTGTAGTACCAGTTGCATAACTTTGAAAACATGAAAACTTAACTGAATTGCATGCTTAAAACAGGTTAAAATTTTATGACATAAATTACTAGTCTAATTAAATGTTAAAAGATACACAATCATATAATATCAAATTTCTAAAAAAAAATGCTGGAGAGAGCAATCATCATTATCATTATAGAACTAACCTGTGTTCTGCTTCAAGTGAACTTGAAAGAACATCCGTTTGTGGGAAGGTAGAAGAACGAATGATCTGTTGAGATATCACTGAGGCATTGCCATTCTCTTGAGGAACTTCACTTTCATCAAAATTTCGGTTTATGTCCCTTTCTTGGCGAGTACTATTGCTGTTATGCAAATTAAACGAGTCGTCATCCTAAATTTTAGGAAGTTAAAAATAAAATTAGTTTTAGAATACAACTGTTACATACTTTGTTCAGATATTGTTGCTGATAATATGGGCTAAACATATTTAACCCAAATATCTCAATGTTATGAATGTGAAACCAATAGTAAATATAATTTTAGTTACCTTCTCTGAACCAGCATGGCTTTCATCTTCATGTTCCTCTTCTACTCTGTCCCTCTTTAATGCTTTCAAAAATTCACTCTTCTTATCAGTACGCATACGGGTCAGTTTGGTTAGCCGAGGCTGCTGATTAAGTTTGTCAACAGGTGAAGAGGAATTTGAGCGATTACACTAAAAAAAATTTAGAAATACTGATAAATTTGTAGGCAGAAAAATGCCAAGAGATCAGTATTACAACTTATTTTGTCTTTATGAACTCTAAAATATAATATAAAAATGAAAGTGAATTTTTCCTACCCTTATATACTTTTATCCCATTGAATGAGTTTTTTCCCTTTGTTTCGGTTTTTTGTTTGTTTGTTTTTTGGCCACATCCGGCGGTGCTCAGGGGTTACTCCTGGCTGTCTGCTCAGAAATAGCTCCTGGCCGGCATGGGGGACCATATGGGACACTGGGATTCGAACCAACGACCTCTGGTCCTGGATCAGCTGCTTGCAAGGCAAACGCCGCTGCGCTATGTCTCCGGGCCCCCTTTTTTTATTTTATTATTTTATTTTTTATTATTTTTTTGGTTTTTGGGCCACACCCGGCAGTGCTCAGGGGTTACTCCTGGCTATCTGCTCAGAAATAGCTCCTGGCAGGTACGGGGAACCATATGGGACACCGGGATTCGAACCAATCACCTTTGGTCCTGCATCGGCTGCTTGCAAGGCAAACGCCACTGTGCTATCTCTCCGGGCCCCTTTTTTTATTTTTTAATGATAGCAAGGGGTCATTACACACTGGGGTTGTAGTGCTTATAACTTGTAGTTGCAAACTTGTAGTGCTTTGGCTACTGTACTGCAAAGATCACCCAAGGGAATTAAGTTGGGCTTCACTAGTTTTCTGCTTGCTAGGCAGGAGGTCAACAGTTAAGTTATTCCTGGACTCCCTGAAGAGAATTATTTTATTCTAGAAATTAAGGTCTATTAATAAGAACTATATTCTAAATTATAATTTAAAATACCATTTCAGAAAAAGAATCCTAAACTTGTGTGGTGGGATAAGTCCAAAGACCTATTTTATAATTATAGAGAAATCCATGTAGCATTTTCTCAGAAAAAAATTTTGCAGGGAAGTTGTTTGCCTTGCACAGTCAACCCAGGTTCGGTACCCAGGATCCCATGTGGTCCCCCAAACCCTTCAGCTCAGCCAGGTATGACCCACAATCAAAAACTTGTGGAAGGCCAAGTACAAAGGGATGAGTACTAGCACCATTTTTTGACTTGTTTTTTGAACCACACCGCCAATTTTCAAGGGACTATATAAAATGCCAAGGACTGAACATGTTGGTTGCAAGCAAGATAAGCATCCTATCCCCTTCAATCCCATATGAAGACTTGTCCCCATACGGAAAACTTTGGTTTTAAAGTGAAATAAAACATAAAATAAAATTTTGGGGTCAAAGAGATAGTTCAGTGTGTAATGCTGACTACACAATCTAATTGCCTTGCATGAAGGAAATCTACGTTTGATTGCCAGCACTCCCATGGTTCCCTGATCCTAGAGTGCAGAGGCAGCAGAGCTCTGAGGAAAGCTGGGTATGATCAAATTGGGGTTACTGAGTGAGGATGGTCACAAAGTACTTTTTTTTTTTGTACTTTTTTTTTGCTAAAAAATAAACCTTAATGCTAACTATTGAGAATGTCTATAAATTGCAATAAATCTAATTCACAAGTGAAAATGTTGGCACACTCAACCATAAAATCTAGTTTCTTGCAGGATATTGACTTGTGTTCAATCCCATTCAGTGCATATAATTCCATAGCCGCACCAAGGAGTAACCTCTGAGTACAGACACAAAAATAAGCCCAGGGGCAGGAGAGATGGCACAGCGGTAGGGCGTTTGCCTTGCACGCAGCCAAATTTAGGTAAGGTAGTGGTTTGAATCCTGGCATCTGCATCCCAGTAGTCCTCCATGCCTGCCAGGAGCGACTTCTGAGCACAGAGCCAGGAATAAACCTTGAGCCCTGCCAGGTATGACCCAAAAATCAACCCCCACCCAAAAAAGAACAGCCCTAAGCCCACACATGCTAAGTGTGGGCCTAAACTAAACTAAGCTAATCTAAGTAAACTAAACTATATAAATATAGTTTATATATTAGTTTATTAATTATATTAATATAGTTTAATATATTATATACTTAAAAATATATAAAATAAAAATAAGTAGAATATAAGGCATCCCAATTTAATGTTTACAGCAACTAAAAATGGTAACATATGGGGCCGGAGCAGTGGTGCAAGCAATAGGGCGTTGCCTTGCATGCACTAATGGACAACGGTTCCACCCCTCAGCTCCCTTGACATCCCATATGGCCCACTAAGCCAGGAGCGATTTGTGAGCGCATAGCCAGGAGTAACCCCTGAGCATTACCGGGTGTGGCCCAAAAAAACAAAAACAAAAACAAAAAAAGGGTATAATTCAAAGTATACTTTCTGGGTCAAGGACAGAACACTGCTAGGAGTGAACTGTAGTAGAGACTGGATTAAGCCCTGAAGCACAGCCAGTTGTGGTCCAAAACCAACAAGGGGGGGGGAGGGGCTGGAGAAGTGGAGTGGTAAGGTATCTGCCTTGCCAGTGCTAGCCTAGGATGGACCGCAATTCGATCCCCTGGCGTCTCATATGGTCCCCCAAGCCAGAGTGCATAGCCAGGAGTAACCCCTGAGCGTCATCAGGTGTGTCCCCTCCCAAAAAAAAGTCAAAATCAACAAAAAGTATGATTTCCCATTTTCCTTTGCTGTTGGAATTCTGTTAAACTAGGAAGGGGTAGATGAGCATGCCATACTCAGCAACACTCAGGGTTACTTTTAGCTCTGTATTCAGGGATCATTCCTGGCAGTGCTTTTGGGAAAGGGGTATCAGAGATTTAAGCAGGATCAGACATGTGCAAATCAACTACTCTACTTTGCTAAACTTTTTTGGGGGGGGTTTTGGGATCACACCCGGCTATGCTCAGGGGTTACACCTGGCTCTACGCTCAGAAATCGCTTCTGGCAGGCTCGGGGACCACATGGGATGCCAAGATTCGAACCACCATCCTTTTGCTTGCAAGACAAACATCTCACCTCCATGCTATCTCTTCGGCCCCAACTTGCTAAACTCTTAAAATGTTCATTAACCTCCTCCCCATAATTCTCCAAAGATTACAAATAATCTTATGCCATACCTCTTTTACTGAAGTTGTTGATGGACTATAATTCTTGGCAGTTGGTTTAAAAGCATTAAAGTTACCAACACTGTAAGTAGACTCATGAGAGAAAGAACTCCCAACTTTATTTTCTTTAGTTTGGCTTTTCCATTGTGTAGGCTGAAGAAAAACACAAATATTAATGGCAAACTAAAAATAACAGATTGTTTAAAGTTTTAAAAAAATGAACTCTATAAAATAAAAATGACTACATGTGATTCATAAGAACAATAATTTTGTATTTATTGTTAATCATTCCTTCAGGGTTCCTTTCTTATTTTATAATTAAAAAGAAAGCATGATGGCGGGGGGGGGGGGAATCTGAATATACTGCTTTATTTTTCAGCTTTTAAAAATTTTGTAAAGCTAAAAAAGCAGTGTATTCAGATTCAATGAGTTTAGTCAATAGAGTTTTTGATTATTATCAAGAAAAGTAGGCTTTTCAAAAACCCAATTACTGGGGCCAGAGCGGTGGCGCGAGCGGTAGGGAATTCGCCTTGAACGCACTAATGTGGTTTGATTCCCCGGCATCCCATATGGTCCCCCCAAGCCAGGAGCGATTTCTGAACAAATAGCCAGGAGTAACTTCTGAGCATCACTGGGTGTGGTGCCACACACACACACACAAAAAAAAAATCCCAGTTACTGGACACCAGGAAACAGCATGTTTAATGATCATATAATTTAAACAAAAATATTAAGGTATGAAAATTTTATGGATTTTATCTTCACTATTACAAAAACAAAAAATATGCCACTTAAGACCATTAAGATTAATGACGAAGTGACTACACTTTCGACCTGGAAGTCAGCATACCAATAACAAGACTTTGAACAACATTTTCCCAAAGTAACTAACTTAAAATCAACTTGAAAATTATTATTATTCATTTTTAATAAGTTAGAACTTACTTTTGTAGGTGGAGCAGCAGGTTTAGGGACTAAGCCTTTATAAACACTTGGGCCAGTCCCATTCTTAGCTGGCTGTGACTGAAGATTTCCTACAATTGGGAATCCAGAGAGCTGTAAGTCTTTTGCATTACCTTTCTTAATAACCAGCATCCTTGGGGTTCTAGATTTAGGATTCGGAGGATATTCTGCATAAATAAAGCACGATCAAAAGTTACATACAGCTTTAAATTTCAGTATAAACTAAAACCACCTATAGAATAACATTTCAAACTTCGACTGTCTTTAAAAGTAACTATCTGGGGCCAAACAAACTGACTATGAACTTTATTCCAACTTTAGAAAAGCTAACATAATCCAATAAATTTTAAAATTAAGCAGCATCTAGTAATAGTGATGAATTCAGCTAGACAGTGGCCTAAAAAGCTAATTATCAAGATTAAATGCATTCTAGAATGTTTTATTATTTATCTATTCATCCTGGATCATGGGGCAAAACTCAGTATTGTTCTGAGACTACACCCAACTCTCTTCTCTCAAAAGAGTTGCTACTGGTATTAGGGACCATGAGTGATGAGTCAAAAATATGTAATATGCACCTGGCCTCTCTCTTTCCCTTTTATTATTCCCAGTGATGTTTAGGAACAAGTAGTTAGAGATGTAAAGCCTGTGCTCCAATCCTTTGAGACTATATAACCTTGTCCTAGTTTCACTGGTGATTTTTCGTTTCGTTTTGTTTTTGTTTGGGGGCCACACCCAGTGACGCTCAGGGGTTACTTCTTCCTGGCTACGTGCTCAGATATCGCTCTTGGCTTGGGAGACCATAGGGGATGCCAAGTATGGAACCAATTTGTTTTAACTGCTAACTTATCCTACTCCTAAATATTGAGGGACATAAAGAAGCATAGTAGAAGTAGAACAAATGCCCAAAGGCAATAGAAATGAAAAGTGTGCAAAGTGGTCCTCAATAGTAAGCAGTGAGGTGGGGATTGTGTCCAGGAGAAGATAGCACAGTATAGGAAAGGAAGGGACTGGGAGAGAAGGAGAACACTATACAATAGTATAAGAAAGAGGTTACTCTGGAGAACTAGCAAAGCGGTATGCATGAAACATATCAGTAACTACTGTAAACCATGCATAGTGCCTAAATAAAATAAAGGAAGCCTGCCATGGAGGCAGACTGTGGATAAGGAGAAAAACTAGGGACATAATGGGTAGAGAGAAGTACACTCTAGTACTAATACTAGTAGTAGAAGGGACAGGTATTAGAAAACCGTTATGACTGAAACTTAATCATGAGTAACTTAATAAAATCACAGTGCCTCTTTTAAAATATTGCTTAGACTATAAATTAACCCATTGATAGTTACTCAAGTGGTAAGCCTGCCGTATAAGCAAGGTCCTGAGTTAATGCTTAGCACCACTATTTCCCTCCAAACTTTAGTGTACCACGAAACAATAAATTTCAAATAGATCAAAATAATACCAGAAATTATTAAACAAGTTTTATAATTATTACTATTGCAAATAACTGATAGCATGAATGAAATAGTAAAATATTCCTTAAACTAGCAATTCTTGAAATCAAAATAAAATAGAAAATCGTAAAGTCTGGTCAGTATTCAAGGGCAAGGGCAATATAAATTTAAATATTAAGAGATTAAATAATCTACCCCAAATCTAAATAACCAGTACTTAAAAGATCTAATTTTAGACTATGATTTTAAAGCCTATTTATTTCACCATTATATATACAAGAGAAAACAGAAGTTAAAATATCAATAGTTAAGATACCTTTAAATAGTTACCATCCCAACTAAAAATACTAAATTAAAACCCTATAATAAATAACTAGAATAAGAAACCAGTAAAGGTACAAAGCAAGTGATATTCTTCTTCACTTTGACATTGATGCCAATTAATATGGCATGTAGTACTGAGTATCATTGGGTGTGCCCCTACAGTCCACAAAAATCTCAACTTCATTTATCACAATCTTTTTTTTTTGGGGGGGGGGGGCCACACCCGGCAGTGCTCAGGGGTTACTCCTGGCTGTCTGCTCAGAAATAGCTCCTGGAAGGCACGGGGGACCATATGGGACGCCGGGATTTGAACCAACCACCTTTGGTCCTGGATCTGCTGCTTGCAAGGCAAACGCCGCTGTGCTATCTCTCCGGGCCCCATTTATCACAATCTTATCACAAGAGGTAACATTAATGTTTAATTAAAAACAGCAAAATAAAGGTAAAATAGTTTAAAATATGCTTTCACGCTAATTTAAAGAGAAAATTTAGTTAGGTGAAACAAATACAATAATTATACATGCGGTCCTGAAGATGATGCGGTCCTGTATTGTATTATAATACAATAATTATACATGCAGTCCTGGAGTATATGTGGTGTCAGGGATCAGACTTGGACAACTGGCACAAAAAGCAAGCACTGCAGATCTTTGAGCAATCTCCCCAGCCCCTATATGAGTCTTAAGCAGACCACTTTCAGTAACTGATTAATATAACAAGAGGGACATAAATTCTACAATATATACAAGGTCCTGTATATTAGTAATATTTATAAAAGGCTTATATACATGATGAACAAGTAGCAAGTACTAATTCTAAACTGAAATAATATTTGGGTGAAGTTTCTTTAACAACTGAGTGTGTTTTCTATTACTATCCTCTTATTAGTTTTTAATTCTCTGACTCTGAAGGAAAACAAAGTCATTTCAATACTAATATATCAAGAATGAAATAGCTTCTTTTACAAAGCTCAATAAACATTTCTTTCTCTTAATTCTATTAAGTAATTCTTTACAACCTCACTGATTTTCACCATAAGCTATTACTCAATTTATATTTCAAGCTTTGGATCTGTCAATCATTTATTACTATTATGTCACTCAAGTTAAAACTTGTTTTACTGTGAAAGTTTTGATTTCTAAAAACAAAACTCAACTGCTACTAATCATATTCCAAAATACATAAACCTAAAATATATTTTCGTATTCCACTTACTTATGCTAATTTTAATTCTGAGGTACTCTTAATACCTTGAATTCTTGTTAGGTTTAAATTATTAAGAACATAAAGGCAGTTAGACATTAACCTTAAACACAAAGTAAGTCACAGATGAGCTACATCAAAGTATTTATAACAAAACTAAAGAAAGATTATAAGTAGAATTAAACTATATTTAAATACTTTTTCTCAAGGTAATTTTTTAATGTGATACTGTGGTCTACAAATGAGTAGTTCAGGAACAAACATTTTTTGGGTTTTTTTTTTTTTTTTGGGGGGGGGGGTTTAATGCACATTACATTTCCATCATTAAATTCTGACTTACCTGGAAAGAAGTAGCACTAGAAAAGTTCTACTCAAGTCTTTCCTAATATTCTTTCTTATCTTCCTCAGGAGCATACATATTTTTAATACTCAGACAGTATTTGGGACTCGGGGGGTAAAGTGAAAAGGAATAGTGAAGTGTAATACAATGAATGTTTAACCATATTTCCATGGGAAGTACTGGGAATTTAACAATCAACCACAATTATTTTTCACTTTCTATACAGACACATTAAGTGGTTCATCTAAGACACAGTAAATAATACATCTTTCTAAACATCTTTTCAACTACTGCTCAAAAATCTTAAACCAATCTGAAACAGCAGAATGAAAATATTTATATTAATACATCTTATTCTCATTTTCAAAATGTCTTTACCCTTAATTTATTTGTAAAAATATTAAATTAACCAAGGATCAGTACCAATAGAATCTATAGGTAGTTTTATTTGACAAATGCTTACTGACATTCTTAATTTGTTTTTTATTACTTTCATTCTAATCAAATCCAAACTATTCCTAATTGCTTAGAGATTACTATTTAACACCTTTCAGGTGGTTCTATATTATTATGCAATCAGCTGTTCCCATAAAAACTGAATAATAAGGAAACATACCTAAGAGAGGAGCTTGGGAGATTTTTTTGGTTTGGTATGTGTGTGTCTGGGCGTGTAGGCCTGGGGAGAGTGGTAGAAATACTAATTTGCAATACAGAAAAAACAATGCCATTCACATGGTTCTCACAAAAGTGTCTGACCACCCCCAATCCCCACCCTCAAAAAACCCTTAAATAAATCGGGAGAACAGAAGAAACAAATTAATTCCCCAGAGTATCACCCATAAATACAATAAAGAACAGCACAGGAAGTGGCAAAGTTTAAAATAATACCTTTTATGTTAGGTCTAGTATGCTGTCATAAGCCACAATCCTTTTGTTTTTAACATTTTTGATTTACAATAGGAAAAAAGAGCAAACATAAAATTCCCTGGTTGACACAGCACCTTTGAATTTGGTATCAAATAATTAAATTTACTTTTCAGTTATCAAATTTTTACATTTTCCATTATTTTAAACTTCACTCAAATCTTTAAAAAGCCATCTGGCTTCTACTATGAGTGCAGTTTAATCTTCTATATAAGATCCTATCAACTTAAACTCAGCAGTTAAGTTTTTTCTTTAAAGAAAAGGGAGTTATTACCAGAAACTGTAATTAAAGCTTTAACAATACGGAAAGTAATTTCAAATCATCAACTAGTTCCATAGGCAAATTTATACAATTATTTTAATACCCTGCATCATCATTTTCATATGTAAAAAATATTTTTGTCTCACTTTATTGAAAGTACTAATTTTTCCAGCTAAGTTTTCAACTTTTATTAGGCTGCTCTCAAAATGAGATCAACTGAATGAAGTAATTTAGAATTATTTTCGGAAACCTCTATTTGAATTGTCTTAATGGTACTAACGTGCAAATCAACTATTTCAAATCTAATGCCTCTCTAATCCCATAATCTTTTTTTTCTAAATAAGTGCATCTTTTAATTTTAGTTTTTCAACCCAAAACAAGCACTTTTAAGAGAAAATTTAATACTGAACTACTAATTATGTAAAACCTGACACTTATACCCCACCCCTAAAGGTAGGTCAAAATTTACTTACCCCATACACCTGCAGCTAAAGATTTATTCTGATTTGGTTCTCTCTCATACTCAGGATTTAAAGATGGCTGGAAGAAAATTGTAATAAAAAGCATAAAACAAATGTTTAACTTCATTTTTAAAAATAATAATAATTCCTTTAAATGGAATCTAAAATATATACTAAAGAGCAAGCTATAATCAACTAAATCAAACAGAAGCCAGATTTGTTAAAAAGTCTTAGTTTCTGTTTATTCTAATCTATTAAAATCTAACCTATTCTGGGGCCGGAGAGATAGCATGGAGGTAAGGTGTCTGCCTTGCATGCAGAAGGACGGTGGTTCAAATCCCGGCATCCCATATGGTCCCTTGAGCCTGCCAGGAGCAATTTCTGAGCATAGAGCCAGGAGTAACCCGAGTGCTGCAGGGTGTGACCCAAAACACCCCCCCCCCCAAATCTAACCTATTCTAACTATTAAAATATTTACTGAATGGTTTCACTCATCTATGGGTTTTAAGAAAAATGAAAGACATTTTTAACAGTATCTCTGAGACGAGAGAGATGTGGGCTGGTAGGTGCAGCTCATGTATGACATGCAGCTCATCACATAGAGTGATGAGTGCAGTTGGAGAGATGACTACACTGAAAACTATCATAACAATGTGAATGAGTGAGGGAAGTAGAAAGCCTGTCTCGAGTACAGGTGGGAGGGTGGGGAGGAGGGAGATCTGGGAAATTGGTGGTGGGAATGTTGCACTGGTGAAGGGGGATGTTCTTTACATGACTGTAATCATACAACTATAATCATATTTGTAATCACGGTGTTTAAATAAAGATAATTTAAAAAAAATTTACTACTAGCAAACATTACCACTTAACTTGATTTACCCAAAAGTACAAATAATAACAGTATGATAAACATGACACATCAATAAACTATTTTTATAAGTAAATCACCAACCATAGTGCTGCTAGGTGCAAACAAAAAAAATTGTGTCTTTGGGGCTGGAGAGATAGCATGGAGGTAAGGTGTTTGTTTGCCTTGTATGCAGAAGGATGGTGGTTCGAATCCCTGTATCCCACCCATATGGTCCCCCGAGCCTGCCAGGAGTGATTTCTGAGCATAGAGCCAGAAGTAACCCCTGAGCGCTGCTGGGTGTGACCCAAACCCCGGCCCCCTCCAAAATGTTGTCTTTAAATGATCAACTCTCCTCTATCTGATGAAAAGGTGTGGATCAGAAAACAAAAAGCCGGATGGCTGAAAAAAAAAAAAAAAAAAAAGAAAACAAAAAGCCCACAGTGCAACTCAAAAATAACGTATGTATCAATCTAAGCACTAACTAGGCAAACTTGTGGGGGAGGGGGTTGGGGTTTCTTAGGCCATACCTAGCAGTGCTCAGGGATTACTCCTAGATCTGCACTCAGGAATCACTCTTGGCAGTTCTCAGGCTACATATTAGATTCCAGGGATCTAACCTGGGTCAGCAGCATGTAACAGCAAACATCTTACTCGCTGTACTACCTACCACTCAAGCCCATAGATAAAATTTTTATGTGACTTAAAAAGCAGTGCTTAGGTAGGCCATACAGTCATATTCAGGAGCTAGAAACATTAAAATTTGCCTCTAATTAACTCAAACCTGTTATTAATAATGGAGTTAATATTCCTAATATCTGGTCTAAGTTAGCAATTAATGTTGTCTTCCTTTACTATTAAACTTCTGAATAGAAGCTGGAAAAAAGATGCTCTATCGTGGGAATTAATCTATTTAGAAAAAAGTTTTTGGTTTTTCCGGCACACAATTTTTCGGCTGCATACAAGGCAAATCCCTACCGGCTGTGCTATCGTTGGGGGATTAGTTTATCTAAAAGAAACAATCTAAACTATATAGGTAAATACTCTTTAAAAAGATTCTGTTAAAAAAAAAAAATCGGGCTGGAGATAGCATGGAGGTAAGGCGTTTGCCTTGCATGCAGAAGGACAGTAGTTCGAATCCCTGCATCCCATATGGTCCCCCTGGCCTGCCAGGAGCGATTTCTGAGCATAGTGCCAGAAATAACCTGAGTGCTGCCAGGTGTTACTCAAAATAAAAAAAAAAAAAAAGATTTTGTAACATTTTAGGTATTATGGTATACTTAACAAACACTAAGCTCAATCACTATTTTATACAGAAATGCTTTGTTTCTAAAAGTAAAATAGATGTCCTAAGTCTTAAAAGACAAAAAAGAAAAGGAGCAAGAAAAGGCAGAGAAAAGTGTTACTGTACTGTCTTCATCAAACATTACTGTACCTACCAATATGAACTATGTTTAATTAATTGAACTCACAAAAACTCATGAAAATCTTAATGATAAAATGTTACTTATAGAAATCTTGGTTGTATTAAGATTATAAAAACAAAACAAACAGACTTACAAAATCTTCAGCCTCAAACTGTTTACGTTCTCTCCTATCATCTTTCCTCCCTGTTTCATTGTCAGGTATGCTGTTTTCGTGTAGTCCTTGGCTTTTTCCAGGATGAAAAATACTGCTACGAGAACGGGAACTTCCACCATGGTACCCCCCTCGATGATTTATGTTTTCTGTACCATTTCTTCCATGTGTACGCCATCCATTTTTTTCTTTCCTTCCAAAATTACCTATATTTGACAAATAGTAAAGTATTATAAATTCAAAGAAGATGGCTATTTATAGACTGATTCATAATTAAAACACTCTGTGGGGTGGAAGAGGGCTCTCCCAGAGTTGCTCAGTGCATTTATTGGTTAGCAAACCAGTCTGCTGGCTCAACGTGCAGGCCTAAGGATGCAATATACTGCTATAGGCTTGAGCACACTTTCCCCATCAACCCTCTACCATACATGATGAACAAAGACATGGACATATATGCTGCTCGGGATCAAACCAGGGTCAGAAACTCACAACGCATGTGCCCTAACCAAAGTATTCTTTTTTTTTTTTTTTTTGGTTTTTGAGTCACACCCCGCAGCTCTCAGGGGTTACTCCTGGCTCCATGCTCAGAAAATAGCCCCTGGCAGGCACAAGGGACCATACCAAAGTATTCTTTTTTTTTTTTTTTAATTTATTTAAACACCTTAATTACCAAAGTATTCTTAAAAGAACTTGTATTCTTCAACCAACTTTACCTCCATTAGGTCGTCCAATACCAGAATCAAAGCCATCTGAAGAGTTGTGTCGTCGACGATTCACATCATACCGATTTTCTGTCCATGAAAAATTTTCAGAATGCTTCTCAAAATTCAATGACGACTGAAATAAGTAGGTAAATAAACATATAAATATGGTTTCAAAACACTATAGCTTGATTTCATTCCAGAAATGTTAAATGATCAAGATTATTGTCAATGTGTTTAGTAAGTAGTAAATTTAAACACAAGATAGAGTCCATTGTTACCGTCTTTTCTTCTCTAATTGAAGAGCAAACAGAACAACAATTATATTGACTTATCCCAAACTTTAAGGGCAGAAGCTGGAATCACAGTACAGTTGAGGAGTGTTTGCCCTGAACATGGTTGACCTGATTAATCCCCCTACATCCTCTTTTATCCCCAAGTCTACCAGGAGTGATCCCTGAGTGTAGAGCCAAGAAAAAGCTCCAAACACAGCTCAATATGCTTTAAAACAAAATATTAAAGGTGAAATGCCCGATAAAGAAAACAAGGCAAGCATGGTGCTCCTCTCACAAGAAAATTACTGTATCTAAGCCAGAAAGATATACACAGGATGATTTCACCTATCTGTTATAAATAGAATATAATGCAATGTAGTAAAGATGGAGTGCCTATTATCACACTTATCACCCTTATTATCCACAGAGTACAGAGAGAAGGACAAAGGTGGCAGAAATCGGGGAGGGGGGGGGAATAAAATGAGGAAGGGAATAAACATTGGAGTACAGATAGATCAAGGAGCCTCGGGTACATCAGTAATGTGGAAAACTAATATAGATATATATCTAAACCAATCAACAACACTGAAAACATGAAATTCAAACTATGATGAACTTTAAAAGTTCATCAGGTGGCAGGCTTGGGGGTAGGGAGTGGTCACTTGAGAATACTAGTAGAGGCAAATTGAAACTGATAAGATTAGTGCTAGATTACTACTATAGGTAAAAAAAAAAAAAACCACCATAGGATACTTGCACAAGAACTCAAACTCAAATGCTAGAATAAGACTCAGTATTGGGGGCCGGAGAGATAGCATGGAGGTAAGGCATTTGCCTTTCATGCAGAAGGTCATCAGTTCAAATCCCGGCGTCCCATATGGTCCCCTGTGCCTGCCAGGAGCAATTTCTGAGCATGGAGCCAGGAATAACCCCTGAGCACTGCCGGGTGTGACCCAAAAACCATAAAAAAAAAAAACAAAAAACAAAGAAAAAGACACAGTATACAGTAGCGTATACTTCGGAACCACCTTAAGCACCAAACCATCCAGCAACCCCCCCAAACAAAACAAAAGCCTCCATCTATGCAATCCCTGTGGGGAAAATATAGTTCCCCCACTTACCTCTTTCCCCACATTCCCAGTTTATGAAATGTCATCTTCTGAAAGCTTGGTTTGTAGTCCCGATATGCAGTACCAACTTCCTAAGTTGGTACACAATCTGCCAATTTGACTGATACGCCCTGCATCCTTGAGTCCTTGCTATAAACCACTGGCCAAGAATCATAATAGGGAGCCAAATCTGAGCACTGCTTAAAAGGCTCAAGAAAAAGTTTTTTTATTTAATCTTAAAAAAGAAATAAGGGGGAAACAGCTCAAAGATTAAGTGCATTTTTTCCATGCTGGAGCCCTGAACTACTGACAGCATAGTTTTGGAGCATTATCTACTCCCAGGCTAGAGAACCATCTAAGAACTTTCAGAAGTTAACCAAAAACCAAAATCATCAATAATTTTAAAAGTGTGCCTGCTTGTGCCTCTTGCCCTATTTAGCTCTTACTGAAACAAAGCAGGGTACCGAGTGGGGGGCGGGGGGGGGGGGGCAGGGGAGATAAGCACCAGTGCTTTTTGGGGGAGGTGGGGGCCAGAGTAATAGCACAGCAGGTAAGGTGTTTTGCCTTGTGCGAATCCCATAGCCTGCCAGGAGCGATTTCTGATTGAAGAGCCAAGCACTGCTGGGTGTAACCCAAAAACAAAATAAAAACAAACAAACAAACAACAAA